>NC_090750.1:5618369-5665869 GCF_036898095.1 Palaemon carinicauda
CCTCTAATCTGGATACTTATGAACCAACTATAGGCCTAATACCCGGACATTTGGCTACCTATAAACCAGGACACTTAATAAATACCCTTTAATAATAATAATAATAATAATAATAATAATAATAATAATAATAATAATAATAATAATAATAATAATAATAGTAAATCGTCATCATCATCATAGCATAAACATTCCTATAAATGGCCATTTGATTCATTTTTTAGCAGGTGATGCCAACTATAAATCTGTCAATCTATGAACCCAACTACCCATAAATCTGGCTACTTGCAAACCCTGCCACCAAAAAGCCACACTATGTATGAAACTGGCTACCTGCAGAGACCTAGGAACATATGAACTTGGCTGTCCGGGAACCTAGTTACCTCAAAATTAACCTCCCAATGTACCTGATTCATTACAAACCGTAAATAAAAGGTTCAAGAGAGAGATCTGAAACATTTTATATCAAATTGGTTTAACCTTTGTCATAGTGCTTTTAACTAACAAGAATATTTGTTCCACCTTGACTCTATATTTAGTTTAAATGTGAATATTGAGAGCCAGTGTCCGAGTTGCTAAGTTTGTAAGTGCGTCTGTTTATAGGCAGCTAGGTTCATCTGCAGCATCATAAACTGAAAAACATTAATAAATGAAGGGATATACTATTTTGATTAGTTCATAAGCAACAGTAATCAAGATAATTTCAGAAACCTTTGGATCCACTGCATTTTTTTCTAATTTGTCTAACCCTTTGGTGACCCTTCTGATTGGTACATCACTCCACTGGTAACTTAGCAAGCGAGATTGGTACCAAGTCACACAACAGGGTAGCCCATTGAAGATACCCAAAGTCACCCATCCATTTCCTGGGTATATCAGAGAAATCGTTCCACTGACCTTCCTGATTTGTTCGATGTTTCTGTGAACTCCGAAAAAAAAGTGGAAAAAAGTGATGAGCTCTAGTATCCGCCTTTCCGTATACAGACATAGTTCTGAAGGATGGGTAGAGTTCTCCTATACACCTACGAATAAGAGATGTGTACTTGCTCTCATTGGATCCAAAGGTGATATAGATAGACTTTTTAATCCCAGAGGGAAAGGTGAATTCCATAAATACTTGTGTTAGTTGAGGGACAAGGCTCGTTACAGATTTGTACTGAGGAGAGAAAATATGTTATTAACTGTCTGATATTGGTGAGAATCTTAGGAAGGGTATTTGGATTGACGGAAAATCTAATGCAAATAATCTTTGCCAAAGCTTATAAGAAACAGGAGTTAGGAAAACATGAAATGTTGTAACTTATCACCTATTTTTGACCATCTAAAAATAAGAATGGTTATAATGGGGAAAACAAATAATAGATAACTTACCGATAGAATGAAGGCTCCTCGGGGCTCTTCTCCCTCCCTGAGTGATTAGAGTTGCAGCTGGCCATCCCTAAAGACTAAGGGAGCTAAAGAGCTGCTGTCTTGATTGATGGTTCAGAGCTGGTGTGTTAAAACTGGGGATGTTAGGTTTGCTACATTAATTCTGGAAGTCAACATCTGCACGATGATATTGAGATGCAAAATCATAGATAGTGGACAGAAATATGTTCTAATTATATGCCTGGCTATTTCTCTTTCTCTCTCACTGTCCATACCTCTCACCTTCACTTTATTACACGAAACTTTCAGTCCATATTTCTTTTCTATATATATATATATATATATATATATATATATATATATATATATATATATATATATATATATATATATATATATATATATATATATATATATATATATATATATATATATATATATATATATATATATATATATATATATATATATATATATATATATATATATATATATATATATATATATATATATATATATATATATATATATATATATATATATACATACATACATACATATATATATATATATATATATATATATATATATATATATACATCACCTATTTCTGAAAGTTATAAACTCACTACACTTAAAACAAGTGCTTCCATATAGAAACAACCAACTGCTGTCCCGACTTCTAATTGCCATCCTAATGACATCTAATTAACATGCTCTTCTCACGAACACTTCTAAAGTCTTATTAATTTCTGCATCTCTTTTTTTTTTTATTTCCATCTGATGATATCAAACACTTCACACCCAAGTCAAGATCTTCTTCACTTCAACACTTGCACTTGCACCAACACCTCATGTCCTCTCTTTAACAGAAGGAACCATGGAATTTAGCTCAACATTTTATATAAATTCTACAAAATTTCTATCCTTGTCCGCATATTACCTTCTATAAAATAGTACCCTAAATGTAGCATCCTCTCCATATTCAGTACACTCGCTATGCTTTATTCAGAGCATCCAAATCCTCATGCAACTGGGTCCTGATGAGGAAATTAGGCGGAACTATTTTCAATATCAAAATCCCCACTCCCTTTGCTTTACTTTTCAGTCTTTCAGTTTTTTGCCGTCTTACATTACACCAAGGCACATTAGGTAATTGTTTACACTTACAATTCTGGCAATCTCCTCTGTTATCTTTCTGAGATTAGACTTTTTAAGATATGGCAACATATCGAAAACCTATACTCTCAGCATATGGATTTTAACAGTTTTCATATATGATTGAAGTTGGCTGTCACTTGAAATAAACTGAAAAGGATGTTCTTTAGAAACATGTGCAGTCATGTATTAGATGATGGATGTCGGAGTGTTTGAGAGAGATTTCCATTTCCCCCCTTTCTGGACAACAGGTGTATGGGAATGCGAAACCAGTCAAATGTCCAACTACATAACCTTGCGGTAGAGATTGATAACTTTTACTAGTATGTTATTTGTGTGGAAATAATTAACAACAATATGCATTTCATGTCGGGGAATGAAGAATTATGTAGCATGCCATACTAAACGGCTCCCTCAGGATCATGAACTGTTTCTTCTAAAACACTCTGAATCAGGCTGTGACCAAATCATAAATGAAGCTACTCACAGGTCTGGTAATTGCTTGGACCTCGTATACACTGACTCCCCTAGCGTTGTAACTAGTAAGGTTTGTTCTCCAGTCAGGACATCTGATCATGCCTTGATTTCATTAGTAGTGAAAACTGAGCAGCCTGTCCCTGATGTATCTTACTCTTGTAAAATTTATATGAAATCCCAAGCAGACTGGAATGGGATTATGCATGATCTTTTGTGCTTGAATTGGTCACAATTATATAGTAGTATATACCCTGTTGTCCCTTTGAATGAGAATCTAGTCGATATAATTGATAGGCCTATCCCTTCTCGTGTGCTAAGGTACCGAGTGAAGGACAAACCGTGGTTCAAAGGTGATTGTAGAAGTGCTTATTTGGAGAAGCAGGAGGCCTATCATCTTTGGAAGGGTAACAGATCAGATTTGACCTGGAATAACTATACTCAGCTTCGAGCTTTTGCTCAGAGAGTTTATGCCTCAACTGAAAAGGAGTACAATTTAACCATGAAGTAAACCCTTTCTGGTACAACTCAGGAACATAAATGGTGGTCTACCCTTAAATCTGCACTCTTTGGTGTAGATGCAACAGTTCCTCCTTTACTTATACCAGATGGCTCAGTTACTCACTGTCCAAAGGAAAAGGCAACCCTTTTGGCTAATGTTTTTGACAGTAAACAGAGTAATGAAAACTAGAACTTCCTTATTCCTGTTTTCCTGAGGCTAAACTAACTAGCTTAGCTTTTCGATCTCGTTAAATTAAAGCTCTGTTGAGGGACCTTAATGCTTATGGACTCAAATGCTTATGGACTCAAATGGTATTTTTCCTTTGTTTTTTTATAAAGACAGCAGATTTCTTAGCTCCAAAGTTATCTGTTATTTTGCGGAAGTTAGCAAGAAGAGGAGCTTTTAGCACTTGTTGGAGAATTGGTAATGTTACTCCTCTATGTTAATGTGTTTGTGGTAGCTCAAGTCCCGCTGATTACTGCCCAATTTCCAAAACTCCCATATTATCTAAAGTTTTTGAATGTCTTCTGGCAAAACGTCTTAATAGGTTTGCTGTAATCATCTATTCCCTAGTTTGCAATTTAGTTTTCGTAAAGGCTGTGGAGCATGTGATGCCCTTCTTACAATCTCCAATGTTGTACAGAAATCCCTTGATTGTGGTCAGGAAGTTCGTATGATTGGCCTTGATTCTAGTGCTGCCTTTGACCGTGTTAATCATGAGGACCTTGATTTCAAACTCAAAAAGTTGGGAGTGGGTGGGTCGTTTCTTAGCATTATTATTGATTTTTTAAGTAATAGATCTCAAAGAGTTGTTGTTGATAGGCACCATAGTGAGTATCGGAATGTTATATCCGGTGTTCCACAAGGAAGTGTTCTTGGCCCATTACTTTTCATACTATATACGCATGACATGTGGTTTGGCCTAAAAAAACAAGCTTGTTGCATATGCAGATGATGCTACTCTCTTTGCATTAATTCCATCCCCTGAATGTAGATCCGAGGTTGATGAATCCCTTAATAGAGATTTAGCTAAAATTAGTGCGTGGTGCAAATTATGGGCAATGAAGTTAAATCCTAACAAAACTCAATGTATGATTGAAAGTAGATCAAGGACGTTGGCTCCTCAACATCCAGATCTCAGTATTGATAATGTTTCTTTAAATTTGTATGACTCTTTTAAAATTTTAGGCGTGATCCTCAACCACAAATTTACTTTTGAGAAACACATTAGGTCTGTGTCTTCTTATATTGCACAAAAAAATGGCTTATTTAGAAAGTCTTTTAAGATTTTCGGTGATCAATCTATTCTGATGTGTTTTAATTCTTTCATTTTACCTTCTTTTGAGTATTGTTCTTCTGTCTGGCCTTCAGCTGCTGATTCTCATCTTTATTTCTTGGACGGATGCTTCCAGTCTATTAAATTTCTTATTCCTGATCTAGATATTAATCTCTGGCACCGTCGTTCAATTAGTTCATATGAATGTTTCATAAGATTTTTCTTAATTCTGACCATCCTTTACATTTAGATCTCCTTGAATAATTCTACCCTGTTCGTAATACTAGGCAGGCAGTTAATTCTAAGCCAGGCCTTCTCCATCATGAGGCTCAATACTACACAGTACTCTAGAAGTTTTATTCCAGCTGTTACCAAGTTGCGGAATGATCTTCCTAAACGGGTAGTTGAATCAGTAGAACTTCAAAAGTTCAGAGTTTGAGCAAATGTTTTTATGTTGACCAGACGGACATGAGTCTTTTTATAGTTTATATATGACATATTTGTTTTTGACGTTAATAGTTTATATATTACATATCTGTTTTGAGGTTGTTATATTTTTAGAATGATTTATTGTTAATTTGTTCTCATCATTTATTTATTACCTTATTTCCTTTCCTTGCTGGGCTATTTTTCCCTATTGGAGCCCCTGGGCTTATAGCATCTTACTTTTCCAACTAGGGTTGTAGCTTGGCTAATAATAATAATAATAATAATAATAATAATAATAATAATAATAATCAGAAATAAAATTAAACGTATGAAGTTTCCTTTTATTTCAAAATTGGAGTAGTGGGCCCTGGTAGTCTTCCATGGTGAAGCTTGACTCTCGGAAAAGTGATTGTTCATCAAACTATTCCCTGGGAAGCCTAATTTGATTTGCACAGGCTCACATTGTTAGTAGTAGTAGCCTATATGAGATTTAGACCGTTAGGACTATTGCTAGGATCCTTGAGGGTTATTCTACACTACTTACACACACCCAAGAAATTAACTTTGATCTCCTGAAATTCAATTCTCTTGAACCCGATTGTGCCAAAGAAAGTACAAACACAATATCGCTTTATTATTATTATTATTATTATTATTATTATTATTATTATTATTAATGATAGTTGTAGTAGTAGCTAAGCTATAACCCTAGTTGGAAAAGCAAAATTCTATAAGCCCAAGGGTTCCAACAAGGAAAAATAGCCCAGTGAGGAAAGGAAATAAGGAAATAGATAAACGAGAAGCAATGGGAAATATAGATAAATTATTCTAAAAACATTAACAACATTAAAACAGATATTTGATATACAAACTTTAAACGGACTTTGTAAGCCTGTTAAAAAGAAAAAAAAAAAAAAAAAAAAAAAAAAAAAACATTTGCTGCAAGTCTGAACTTTTGAAGTTCAACTGATTCAACTACTTTGTTAGTAATATTGATACAAATGGCAAAGAAGGTCATGGTGAAATGAAGTATTTTTGTGGAGTATTTTACTGAACTCGAGATATCAGAGGTCAAGCTCTAGGGAGGAATGTATAGTGTAGGTTGAGTGGTTGAGGATTGGCTTTAGTCGGGAGTGGTGTGATCCAATGGATATTTAATGTAACTGGTGCACTACAGCAAGTTTGAACACTTGTAAAAGGTGATATTACTCAAATGATAAATAATGATGTGGCTAGTGTTATGAACATTTTAGTTTTCCTTATCTTTTAACATCGTGATTTTTATTTCAAAACTTATCTTGAATAATAACGCTGAAGCAATGCTAGAGTTTTACAAAATATTAATTTTGTTAAAGATATCAAAACTTATTAACATATTGCCTCTGCTTGCATCGTAGTTTGCATTTGATAGTAAATTTTAATTATTCCATGATCTTAGCTTACATGTAGAGTAATTGATTTTTTAAAATTTAGTTTATGCCACACACCATTTATAAAAAAGGAGAATAATGCCGTCATTGCATCTTAGGTGGTAAATTATAGGCCTAAGAGCCTTTGCAACGTCCCTTCTGCCCCGAGCTGCAACGACAGTTATTGTTCCTCTACGATCCCCCTGTTCGTATACCTTCTTCACTATTGCCATTCTCTCTGCCTGGCTTAATCTTCCCTTCAAAGTGCTCGTTTGCCTTTACTGCCCAAGTGCTTGGCTAAAAGCCTAATGTTATCCAATTCAGTCTTTAATTTTATATCACCCTCTTATTATCGATGCCCAGCGTTAGTGGCGCTGGTATGAGCCGTCAGAGTTGTTGTTGTTCTTCTTCTTGTCTAGGCATTTTAAAAATTTTGAGGATATATATCAAAGTAGGAAAAGTGTATATAATATGAAATAATTCGTTAGAGAAGTGTATATTCTTAAGATCCTAGATTGAAGGTAAATCTAATAGTTTATATTTCTAGAGAATAATTTCGAATTTTCTCTCTTTATAGTTTTCTTATTATGTTCACATTTAGAGAAACTATGGAGAGTCTTTAAGTGTAGAATTCCATTAGTTTTCAGGACCAAGAACTATAATCAAATATAATAACTTACAGGCGCCGGTCTTTAAAGGTATAGATATCTAGTATATTTCTGCGTAGAATGAAACATACAGTAGATCCCCTCTACAATGACATGCAAGTGTTCATGGGGCAAGAGATTTACCAGATCAGAAAAGGAGCGCTTTAACATAAACGCTAATTGGGTCCTGCCTTCTGCACTCTCTGTTGGATTCGAGGTCTGATTTTGTAAAATAAAAATAAAAACTTTATCCTATGTGTTAAAAAATCATGATAGTTCGACCGATGATATTATAAAACCCACTGCGATATATATAGAAATATATTTTTGGGCTCAAGCCATGTCGTCCTGATGGAAGTTCCTATAGGGTAGCTTCCTAGGGTATATTACAACTACGGCGATATTCCCAGAGAATTTACCTTAAGGTACCAGAATTCTAACTCCTGGAGCGAGTATCCCTCGTGAAAGGGATATCGCGACATATCAGAGGACGTATTCTAGACACGTCACATGGCAATCTACGACCTGAACAGAGATTCGTCTCGTAGGAGGGAGATTGACGAGATACGAATTCGGGAAAGAAAAAGGGGAGCCGCTCCCAAGGCTTCCCTATCCCCCGATTCGTATGCGTGCCTGGCGCCAATCCTGGCGCCATCTGCATTCCTTTTTGCGTAGCTTAACAACTCGGTGTTTTTTCCTGTTTTTCTCGCAAATCTTGGATTTATTCAGCTTTTCATGGCTTCTTCGTCTTCGTTGGCCTCGGATAAGTTGAGTATAGTGTCTGTTATGTATAAATGTAGGCTCTTGGTAAAATTTTGAGTGATTAATAGGATTAATCTTTGATACAAGAGCCGTAGCCTACCAGAGGTGTCCTGGACACTGTCACTCGCTAGGTATAAATTAGTTAGTCAGAGTGACATTCCTGGTTGTTTTGCTTAATAAATTTTAGCTATTTAGCTTTACATAGGATTTCCTTTCGTGCTTAGTATTATTTGGCGAAGTATTCGCCATTCTGGCCTACGCTAGGCCATGTAGCCTAGTCGTTTGGTCCTAGTACTTAATGCATGATTTTGGTTTTTCCGAGTGTAATTAAAATTTTATTGAAGCTTTAGGCTATATTTTATACATTTTAGACTGTGTGGAATATTTCCAAGATTGTATACGTGAGAGTTTCGGTGAATTAGGTAATCGATTCTCTTGGTGCCTAGGCTAATTGCTTATGGAGCCTTAGTATACTTTATTATACTCCCCGGTTGCTTTCTTTTCTTCGGAGAAGGTATGCAATCCCTTTCCCTCTGTTTAAGCCTTGGGCTTATCCCTAAGTGGTTTTTTCCGAATTTATTTTCGATAAAACTATACTAGGGTGTTACTGTACCTTCCTGTTCCAGCAGAGTCTGGTTCAAAGAGGGACAGAACAACAGAGTTTTTAGTCTGAGTCCGTATTGTTTGGCTTGGGGCAGAGTCTCCCTCGCTGACCTAACACTTACAAAGGGAGCTTAGCTCCCTTAGGTCACTATCGAAGGTTTCTGTAGTTATGATTCCTTCTTGTGTGATCGACCAGACTAAGTCATGTTGCTGTTCTCGGGGAGGATAAATCTTCCCTTGGGAGTAGCAACGCCTTCCTTGCTTTGGTGCTCTGGAAGCTGGCAGGTATTATACTACTGCGCTGGCCCTTTCCCTTAGATCTCCCTTAGGCTAAGACAAAGTTCTTGGCTGCGGGTGATCTGTCACTAAAGCAAGGTTGGCAGGACCCTCTTGTCCCTTCCCCCTCTATCTCCGTAATGGCCTAGCCATTACTGTACTGTACCTTGCCGGCCGGCAGAGCTGGCCGGCAGGGGTATTACTGTACCGTATGTCATTCTACTTCTGGACCTAGTATAGGTTGGGATATGGATTGACTAAGCCCATTGCCGGCCGGCAGAGATGCTGGACGGCAAGGGTCTTATGTTTTCGAGTGCTGCCCGGACCTCTCTTGGTCCCTCATCCATGCCTGCCGGCAGAGCCGGACGGCATTGGTCAAGGAAGCCTGAATTAAGTTTCTCCCCTTCCTTATATGCACTCTTTCGGTTGCCGGGCTTGGGGGGTTGTGTACACTCTTATCCCGGCATCCATTCTATTTTCTTCTAGTGCTGTACCTGTCCCGGCTGCCGGCCTATGAGGCCGGCAGCCGGGCAGGTGTAGTCTTCTGGTTCTTTTGCTGCCGGCTGGCATCGGTCTTGTACCTTTGCCGGCCGGCTTATGTCAGTCCTTGTCTGCCGGTCACCAAGAGTGTGGCCGGCAGCTGGGTACTACCTTGTGTAGTTGCTGGCCGGCAATCATTGCCGGCCAACACTGGCTGTTGCTGGCCGGCAGCTGCTGCCGCCGGCACAGGCATTTGAACCAGAGGGCTGCCGCCCTATAGCTGTTAAGTAGTATACTTTAAAGCTAATTGTGGTGTGTGCCGGCCGGCAAAGGCAGGCCGGCACACATCCTCCTATACTGTACTAGTATTCTTCTGTATAGCATATACAGTAAGAAGAAAACTATAGTAAAAGTTTAGGTACAGCACTGTATCTTCTAACACTATTGTGTTTTCTTACACAGCCCTTTGCTGTTGCCCTCAGACAGGAAGCAGAGTTCTTCCCCGTCTATTATCCAGGATTTTTAAAATCATTGCCTAGGTGTGAGCTCCACCTCTTTCCTCTGGAAACCTTGCATTGGTTACTCTAGTAGAGATAAACCATTTTGATTTTATTATCTGGAAGGCTGCAACAATGGGTTGTGAGGGAAACACAAGTGTGTGTCTTTCATTTATGAATTGTTATGCTATACTATGCATATCCAGTGATACATAGTTCACTTGATACTCATGGAAATTTCTTCTCTTTACAGGAGGACCCTCCGAAGTGCGGAAATGTTTTCTGCAATGTCCGCAGCAAGAACCTCTGCGGACATGAGTGTTGTAGGAGACACGCAGCATGCGCTGTCTCCAAGGATGATCTCCAGTATTGGGACCCTCAGGTATGTACTGTATGCACTAACCTGATTACTGAGGCTTTTGATTCCCCTAGAACGGCGGAATCAAGGGATATAGCTAGGGAAAAGCTTCGTACTTGGGTAAGGGGCTTCAAGAAGAACACCTCTGGCCCTTATCTTCCAAGTGAGAAGATGAGGGCGTATCTTTTTCCCCAGGCATCAGCTGAGGCAGTGATTCCCCAGCCTCAAGAGGAGATCCTTCAAGATCAAGTCCAGGTGGACGAGGAAGTCGCAGATGCGATGCAAGACATCCAGTTGTGTGACAGGATGTCTGACCTGGACGAACGTTTGGAAGAAGACCTCCTGGCAGAAGGTCAGGATCAAGTTCAAACCCCGGATGTCGTAGAGGATGAGGTCGACGAGGTGTCGGCTACTCCGGTTCAGATGCCGGAGCCTATCCCCTCAACATCGGCTGGCCTCCCAGTAGAACTGGGACAGGCCCTCTCTTCGATTGTTGGAATGATCCAACAAATGCAGAAGGAGAATCAGGAGAAGGCGGCTGCAATGGAACTGCGTATGCAGTCCCTGGCAGAATCACATGGGCCCCGGAAAAGGCTCAATGTGAAAGACCTTCCCATATGCTCAGATGCTAACCCATGGAGGTATGCTGAGCACATGCCGATGACGACTGGAAAGATCGTCATCTCGGATAAGCTGGGTTCAGTTCCCCTAGAGGAGGTAGAATTCTGGCCCAGCAAGGCATCATATCCGGACTGCTATGTCCGGCTGAGAAAAGAACCAGCTTCAAGGGAGGAGACAGAGCCGAAGGAGGTCATTATTATGGACCACGCTAAGGCTCAAGCCCTACTTTCATCCTCGATGAAAGAGAGGGGCTTCTCGAATTCGAAGGTAGCTGCATTGAGCAAGAAGCTCCCTTCGTTTGTGTCCTCTCCTGATAGAGCCTTCCCCTTTTTACAGAAAGGATTTGCGGCTGTCCTAAAGGCAGTCGAGGCCGGCAAGCCTTGCCCCTCCCTGGAGGAGTGTAAACCCTTGTCGCTGGCTCTACCTATGGACCACAAAGACTGGAAGGATGTCCATCTGACATTCTCAGTGGGAAAGTTGGAGGCTGATATTGCCGGACGGCAATTCGGCGAGGACCTCCCCAAGCTGTCCGAATCTCTTTTACGAAGAGAGTTCGAGACAAAAGAAAGACTGGCTGCCTCAATGTCTCATCAGACTACTCTCGAGACGATGGCAAGTGACCCCAAGGTCCATGAAATGTTCATGGTAGTGGCTAAGTCTCACTTAGCCACAGTGACGAAGGACCTTTATAGCTTCGTCAAGGCAAGGAGAGCTTGCAGGGAGTTCGTGTTCACCGGGGCTTCGGTGAGACACGAGCCAAGGAAGTTAATCTCCTCCAACATTTGGAGAAAAGACCTTTTCCCTACCGATGTGGTCAAAGAGGTTGTTGATAAGGCCGCCGTGGAGAATAGAAATCTTCTCCAGAAGTGGGGCCTGGCTATCAAAAGAAAATCTTCCCCGGATGAGGGTCCTCAACCAAAGAGGAAGAATATGAAGACTAGGCTACCATTTCGGCCAGCCAAGCCTTATAGACAGCAACAGCAACTGCAATTGCCTTTGCCTCCAGTGCCCCAGATGGTGGCACAAACCCCGACTGCCTTTCAGTGGGTACCCCAGGCTGTGCCAGGTCAGTCAACCACATTCGCCCCAACGTTCGAAGGACAGTCTTCTTCCTTTCGTGCAAAACCTAGAGGAGCAGCCAGAGGCTCGTCTAGGTGCCCCTCAAGGGGAAGGGGATTCAGAGGTGGTCGTGGTCAGGGAGGCAAGACCTCAGGACGGCAGTCCAAGTGAAATGATACCGGTAGGAGGGAGACTGATGAAATTTTGGGATCGCTGGACCTTCGATCCCTGGGCCCAAAGCCTACTCAAGAATGGACTGGGTTGGAGCTGGTACAGCACTCCACCCCCATGCCTTCGGTTTTTCCAACACTCCACCCCCATTTTGGAGGAGTACGTTCAAGAACTGTTGGAGAAAAATGTGATCCGAAAGGTGAAGTCCATCAAATTCCAAGGGAGGCTGTTTTGTGTTCCCAAGAAAGACTCGGAAAAGCTCAGAGTCATTCTGGACTTGTCACCACTCAACAAGTTCATAGTGAATTGCAAATTCAAGATGCTAACACTGCAACACATAAGGACCTTACTGCCCAAGAGGGCATACTCAGTCTCTATAGACTTGTCAGACGCCTATTGGCACATTCCAATCAGCCGTCGACTCTCCCCCTACCTAGGGTTCAGGCTACAACGGAAACTGTACGCCTTCAGAGCCATGCCATTCGGGCTAAACATAGCCCCAAGGATTTTCACGAAGCTTGCGAGCGCAGCTCTCAAACAATTACGCCTAAAGGGAATTCAGGTAGTAGCCTACCTGGACGACTGGCTGGTGTGGGCAGCATCCGAGACCGAATGCTTGCAAGCTTCCAGTCAGGTGATCCAGTTCCTAGAGTACCTAGGCTTCAAGATCAACAAGAAAAAGTCTCGACTTTCTGCATCCCAAAAGTTCCAGTGGCTGGGAATCCACTGGGACCTTTTGTCACACAGTTTCTCCATCCCAATGAAGAAAAGGAAGGAGATAGCGGGCTCTGTCAAGAGACTTCTAGATTCCGAAAGGATATCAAGACGCGAACAGGAGAGGGTACTAGGCTCTCTCCAGTTTGCTTCAGTGACAGACCCAGTGCTAAGAGCACAGCTAAAGGATGCAACCGGAGTTTGGAGAAGGTATGCATCAAACGCGCGAAGAGACCTGAGAAGACCAGTGCCGCCTCGGCTACGTACTCTTCTCAGACCTTGGTCCCAAGCCAGACATCTAAAGAAGTCGGTTCTTCTTCAGCCACCTCCCCCGTCGATGACGATTCACTCAGACGCCTCAAAGGAGGGATGGGGAGGTCACTCTCATCGGAAAAAAGTCCAGGGGACTTGGTCCAAGCTATTCAGGACCTTTCATATAAACTTTCTAGAAGCTATGGCAGTGCTCCTTACCTTAAAGAAAGTCTCCCCGCGTCACTCGATCCACATAAGATTGGTGACAGACAGCGAGGTGGTTGTGAGATGCTTGAATCGACAAGGGTCGAGGTCACCACCTCTCAACCAAGTGATGTTAGCCATTTTCCGATTGGCGGAAAAGAAGAAGTGGTACCTGTCGGCAGTTCACCTTCAAGGAGTCCGCAATGTGACAGCGGACGCTCTATCCAGGTTCACACCGATAGAGTCGGAATGGTCCTTAGACGCAGGATCATTTTCCTTCATTCTGAATCAAGTCCCAGAACTGCAAATAGACCTCTTTGCGACGAAAGACAACAAGAAGTTGCCCCTGTACGTGTCCCCGTACGAGGACCCCTTAGCGGAAGCAGTGGACGCAATGTCCCTCGACTGGAACAGATGGTCCAGGATTTATCTGTTCCCTCCTCACAACCTTCTGTTGAGGGTCCTCAACAAACTGGGATCCTTCAAGGGGGTAGCGGCAATAGTGGCCCACAAGTGGGCGAACAGTATGTGGTTCCCCTTGGCGTTGGAACTACAGATGAAGTTCGTGCCGCTACCACATCCAGTTCTGACCCAGCGAGTCCAGAAGTCGACTGTCTGCGCTTCATTACAGAAAACCCAGACCCTGCAGCTCATGATTTTCTCGCCCTAGCGGTGAGAAAGCGCTTCGGGATTTCGAAAGCCAGCATAGACTTCCTAGAGGAATACAAGTGCAAATCGACTAGAAGGCAATATGAGTCATCTTGGAGAAAATGGGTGGCCTTTGTAAAGGCAAAGAATCCGCAGGAGATCTCAACAGATTTCTGCTTATCTTTCTTCATCTACCTCCATGGCCAAGGATTGGCAGCTAACACGATTTCAGTGTGTAAATCGGCTTTGATGAGACCCATTTTATTTGCCTTCCAGATCGACCTAGGTAACGAGATCTTTAATAAAGTTCCGAAAGCCTGCGCTAGGCTCAGACCTTCAGCACCTCCAAAGCCCATCTCATGGTCTTTAGAGAAAGTTCTTCATTTCGCCTCCTTGTTGAGCAATGAAGAATGTGCGTTAAAGGATTTGACGCAAAAAGTTATTTTCCTATTTGCACTCGCGTCCGGGGCCAGGGTTAGTGAGATCGTAGCCCTCTCGAGAGAGGCAGGTCGTGTTCAGTTCCTGGATGGGGGGGAGCTGAACCTGTTTCCGGATCCTACGTTTCTCGCCAAGAATGAGTTACCCACCAACAGGTGGGGTCCCTGGAGAATCTGCCCTCTGAAAGAAGATGCATCTCTATGTCCAGTAGAATGCCTAAAGGTCTATCTTCGTAGAACTTCAGACTTCAAGGGTAGTCAACTATTCAGGGGAGAAACATCAGGCTCAAATTTATCTCTGAATCAACTCAGAGCGAAAATGACATATTTTATTCGCAGAGCGGATCCTGACAGTACACCCGCAGGTCACGATCCGAGGAAAGTTGCCTCATCCCTAAATTTCTTTAATTGTATGGATTTTGAACATCTCCGTTCATACACGGGCTGGAAGTCTTCCAGGGTGTTCTTTCGCCACTATGCGAAGCAAGTAGAGGAACTTAAGAGATCTGTGGTAGCAGTGGGTCGTGTAGTTAACCCTACTGTTTAACTCTGCGAGGAACAGTGGTCTTAATTGGGACGATTAAGTCCAGGGTGAGTGTGTAGGTACATACTGTACTACAAACTAAATGAGGGCACCAAGTGCCCATATAGACTGTTCCTTCCTTCAAAGGTGAACCTTGCATAAGTTCAGACATGTGTGCCAAGCGTTTCTAACGCTAATGTGATTGATTTGTAATACAGATTTTTTATGACTTGATACCTTGGTATCTTATTAAAGTGGTGTTTAATGGTTTTTCTTTCAGATAAACAAGTTCTGTTTACTATCATACTTATGCTTAAAGTTTTGGGTTACCCTCTTTTATATAAATATATATATTTGTTGTTAACCTGTCTGTTTATTATCTGTCAATAAACTTGTTCTTGAGAACCTTGCGTCTCTTTCACCTGTGTCAATTTATTGGTATAATTGAGCATTTTAATTCTATGTATCTTATCTGGGATAATTCTGATAGAATTGTTCTGTTTTGCAAGCTATGTTGCATTGGTTTATGTAAGTCCCCTAATGGGAGGACTCCGTCCCATAAAGGGACGAGGGCGGTTTTATTAGTTTCTTCCTATGCGGATATAAACCTTTGTCCAATACAAGTATTGTGCGGATTACTGGTCAATATATTGACGCAGTGGTTCTATACAAACTATGCTTTACTTAATATAGGGCGAGACCACTATATTAGCTTGCCTGGTATTCATACATAGATATATGTACTCTTCGAGACTTTCCAGAGTCTAGTAGGACTCTTCCCTGTAGGGGGCAGGAAGCTCTAACATAGTTTATAGTTAGTTGAAAAGATGTATAACGGTAACATCTTAGGTCTCTAGGTCTAGTCGACCGGGAATAAATATCTCCGGGGAGTACGGCACGTTCTGAGAATCCACAGATACAGTAATGCTCTGGTACACTTCCATCAGGACGACATGGCTTGAGCCCAAAAAACGGATTTTGAGCGAAGCGAAAAATCTATTTTTGGGTGAGATAGCCATGTCGTCCTGATGGACCCGCCCTTGCCTTTCTAAGAAAGGGCTGTAGGACCCCTCCCTACATACAGTATCTGTAGCACCTCGTGTACGCTACAAGGAATACAGATGGCGCCAGGATTGGCGCCAGGCACGCATACGAATCGGGGGATAGGGAAGCCTTGGGAGCGGCTCCCCTTTTTCTTTCCCGAATTCGTATCTCGTCAATCTCCCTCCTACGAGACGAATCTCTGTTCAGGTCGTAGATTGCCATGTGACGTGTCTAGAATACGTCCTCTGATATGTCGCGATATCCCTTTCACGAGGGATACTCGCTCCAGGAGTTAGAATTCTGGTACCTTAAGGTAAATTCTCTGGGAATATCGCCGTAGTTGTAATATACCCTAGGAAGCTACCCTATAGGAACTTCCATCAGGACGACATGGCTATCTCACCCAAAAATAGATTTTTCGCTTCGCTCAAAATCCGTTATATATATATATATATATATATATATATATATATATATATATATATATATATATATATATATATATATATACATATATATATATATATATATATATATATATATATGTATGTATATATATATATATATATATATATATATATATATATATATATATATATATACATATATATATATATATATATATATATATATATATATATATCTACATATATATGTACATATATATATATATATATATATATATATATATATATCTACATATATATATATATATATATATATATATATATATATATATATATATATATATATATATCTATATATATATATATATATATCTATCTATATATATATATATATATATATATATATATATATATATATATATATATATATATATATATATATATATATAAAGAGAGAGAGAGAGAGAGAGAGAGAGAGAGAGAGAGAGAGAGAGAGAGAGAGAGAGAGAGAGAGACTTAATTTTTATTACGAGATTTAGGCTTTTAACCAAGCACCGAGACAGCAAAGGCCATTCAGCGCTGTTTTAAAAGTAAATCCGAGATAGTGGACAGCAAGAATGAAAAATGTTGACGAATAGAGGGATGGAAGTAATACAATTATGCTTGCAGATAACGGACGAAGGGAGGCTACAAAGACACTTAGATAATGCCTACATTACACGGCCAAAGGTACAATGACGCCATTTTCCCTCCTATGAGAGAGAGAGAGAGAGAGAGAGAGAGAGAGAGAGAGAGAGAGAGAGAGAGAGAGAGAGAGAGAGAGAGAGAGTTCAATCAGACCGTAATTTTCCCGATACAGAATTTTAATTTGACCTCATCAAACCTGAAATACTGTAGACTTTTTTTTTATGTCATCATGATTAAACATACTGTAAGCAACATTGCTAGATAAAATCAAAACATATAATTTAATAAACTAATGATTCTTTCCTGAATAATGACTTATATTTTATGTATTTTTGCTGGACTATCATAAGACTCGTAAGTGTTCCGTTATGACGAGCAAAAACCGTTTCACTGACTGTTTTGGTTCTGATCCTAATTAAAAATATTACAGCTAATTAGAAATCAAAGTACCTCTTCTAAGCTTATCAAGCCAGACTTAATGTATTATCTGATCATGGAAACTAATGATAAAAACTGATTGGCTAACAATCTGGTCCAGCCTAATTACACTAATGAGAAAGTTTTGGTGCGTTCCCGTTGTCAGGAAACGGGTTGGATTCAATTCAGCTTTATACCCGGAGACATCCATGAACTATATATGAGTGACTGTACCTGCCTAGTGTGAAAACAGCATCCCATCTTCTTCCAAGGGGTTACCAATGCTGTATCACATAGCAATTAACACCAGCTTGATCTCATGGCCCAACCAGAAATAAACAGAGAGTTGTAGATATTTTTGTGATAAGTTATATGTTCTAATTATCTAATACACTTTTCTTCATTTTCTAAGGTATAGGTGAGTTACATAAATGCATATCTGTAAAAATGTGTACAAAGGGGAAATGATTGATAAATAAAATGCTACAGTAGATAGACAGATACGTTGATAATTCAAGATAATATAACAAGCAGAAGAAATACCAAGTGTTGCAATCTTCAAGTAGAAGAAAGACAAACATGTCAACTCTATATGATAGAAAACAGTTACCTCACTGGGAATCTGCTCAGACCCCAATTCTAAGATATCCTCTTTAGAGCATGCCATCTATTCATTAAAAATTTTGATTACTTGTTTACAAGAGCACGCTCACCATTTACTCCAAACTTTTGTAGTCCTGCAAGTCTCCTCTTCTTATATAGTAATTAGGAGATTCTTTAAATGCTGGGAAAGCAACAAATAGCAAGATATGTTGCGCAAGGGGGGGGGGGAGGGGAGGGGTTGGTGGAGGAGTTACTAAGTGACCAGGAACCAACTCGTCAACATAGTCAACCACAGAGAAGCTTGTGACGTCAGTGGACATTTGATATATATTCAAAATATATACTCAATTAAAACTCCAGTAATTACTCCATTACTCATTTCACTATTTGTGAAATGTATCCTTTATATTTGGTAAATATTCTAAGTATATCATAGTAGTGTTTTTGTTAAACAAAGTATTTTGAGAATGGCTAGCTTACCCAGACAGTGTTTTGCTACACTAACGCCATCTATTGACCACTGCATAAGGATGCCTACCAATTTCCCGCTAAAATAGTCATGCTTGTAAAAAGTTTTTTCCTTTAAAAAATAAGATTTACTGTCAGGTATTACCAAATAAAATATACAATTAAAAAATAATGACATTTTTGAGTAATTTCTCGATTTTTTATTTAGTATTTATTTTGAATATATACCAAATGACCGCTGACGTCACAAACGTCTTTTTGATATGTTGACGATGTCTGTTCTAAGTCCTTTAGTACCTCCTTAACCAACCCCTTCCCCTTCCGCCACCCTTGCGCAACATATCTTACTATATTTTGCTTTCCCAGTATTTAAAGAACCTCCAAATTACTATACAAGAGGAGGAGAGGTGCAGGGCTGCATAATTTTGGAGTAAATGGAGAGCGTGCTCTTGTCAACAAATACCGAATTTTTGCGTGAATATGGAGTTCCTTTTGAGCACACTCTACGCTCACTAAAATGTTCTTTTTTAGTAAGTGGTCATCATGACTACATCGACCTCCTTCAGATTCTCTTCCACTCTCTCCTCCTTTCTCAGCTTATCAATGGTCTTACTGTGGGTCTCGTTCAATGCCTGGAAGAGCTCAAATTGTGTCTCATGTTTTTCAGCTCTCTTGACTAGAATTTATTTGTATTTCTTTAGGACTTCTAGTTGCCTGTGGTATGTTTCTTGTTTGGTATTGAAGAGCACTTCCTCCTCTTCTTTCAAGTTCTTCAAAGCTTGATCCACTGTTATGGCAGAAAAATTTTTGGCTGGGTGGTCCATGATATAACAATCTCTGCAGATCGACACCATACAATCACTACACCAGAATAGCCTGAAGGAACGATCCTTGGGGCAAGCACCAGCATGGACTTTAGCTTCCTCAACATGATAAACACAAGCCTTTGATACTGATTTCATCAAGCTAAGGTCCAGCAATGCAAAAGTTATTGCAATGTCTTCAGCTGAGGCTATGTTATACTCTTGTCTGTAACAAGAACATATCTTTTTTTCTTTGATGCTCCTTGTGATGCAGTTGCTACACAAGGCGTGACCACAAGAAAGTGTCCTTTGTAATCGTGCCTTGTTATCTTAGTGGTGAAAGCAGAGTTTACAGTCTGTGGCATCCATTTCTAAAAAAAAAAAAAATAAATAAACAAAAATAAATAAACAAAATAAAAATATCAACAGATTTTTACATAACTTTCAATCGTAAACAGCTCATTTTAAGACAGATGAAAAACTGAATAGCAGTTGGATTCCCTGGAGTAATTACAAATTAATCTATTAGAATTCTTGATGCAACTCAGTTCTTTATTAATATGATCTGTGACTACAGTTTTTAACTAAAACATTTACTTAATGATAAATGGTACGTAGGTAAACAAAGACAAAAATAACAGCTTTCTGCACAGTTGACTTTTTTTCAAGATATTTTTAAATGTATCATTAAACATTTGTGAAATCCTGTGCTTAAAACCTAACATCTGTGTTATTCTTATCATTTATAAAGACTTGTTTGCTAAAAATTTGGGTTACTTTAAATACTTAAGATATTATATAAGATAGAGAGACAATGCCAGAGAAAATTAATAAAAAGGAAAAGTGAAGGAACAAAGGTCAATAGGCTTAACCACTAAGAAACAGTAGATTCTCAACCCACTGGAGGTATTCAGGGTATGACATGACTCGAGAAAACCGACACAAGAAGAGAATTGCAAAACTTGCCAGTAAAAAAAAAAGGAAAGTCACTAAGCCTCACTAGTAATTACCATTTTTTTTTCTTAATGATAATCATAATGTAATTTAATCATTAAGTAAACAACTTCAATGAATTTTAATCTTATTTTTCTTTTTATATCTTTAAAAATTTTTAATTTATTCACTTTTGGTACTAGCGGAGGACCACAAAGCCCAAAGCCTTATATGAGGCTCAGTTTACTTATAACTTATTGCATTACGTAACTAACCACTGAAAGCTTAAACAAATTATATTTCCTGTAATCCGCTGACTTTTTATCGCCTGAACGTTGTTCCAATGTTAATTTAAATGAGCAAGTTGATGATAAGACTGAATCTTATGGTTGTTTTAGAGTAAAATTCGCTGTATACATAACAACTATAATGAGGTTAATAACAAGTCATGAGGGTGTGATGTTTTTATAAATGTGTTAACTTTTAACATTTTGATCAAGATTGGGATAATTGGAAATGTACGAAATCGAAAAGACTACATGCTTTTTAAGGGCAGCTGTAAAAATAATGGTCAATCTGGTACAAATTGGAAAACCACCAAAGTGGTAATAATAATAATAATAATAATAATAATAATAATAATAATAATAATAATAATAATAATAATAATAATAATAATAATAATAATAATAATAATAAGCAGCTCCTTGTACCATGGCCTTCCATTCAGTATTGCTATTCTATCTGCTTCCTTATTTCCTTTCCTCACTGGGTTCCGTTCTCTGATAGAGCCTCAGGACTTAAAGTGTCATGCTCTTCCAACTGCGGTTGTAGTTTAGCTAATAATAATAATAATAATAATAATAATAATAATAATAATAATAATAATAATAATAATAATAATAATGATATTACAATGGTATGAGGTGCCATTTTTTCTAAGACATATATATATAACTAAGGAACATAATAATAACATAACCCTTACATTATTCTGTAACTTCTATTATACAATGGTGATTTACGTTGAACATATTTCACGCTGCGTTTATTTCTAAATATTTACCAATCCATTGGCAAGTTTACTCAAAATTCAATGATTCTTGTATTGACTTCCAATTGTATAGAAATAGAGAATGAATATATTACCCAGATCGTAGCTTTATATTATTATCCTCAAGTTGGATTTGTTATTTCGTGTCTTTTTAATCAAGGAAAGATATGCCATAATTATAAATAAACGTTTTTAGCATAGTGCAAAGTAACAACGCAAATTGTTTTAATAGAATTGTATGTTATTGGTCGCTCATTTTACTATCCATTCTTTCCTTCTTAATATATATTCCTTGTACTGGGCTAATCGCCCTACTGGTGCCCTATGACCTGTTGCATTCTACTTTTTAAACTAGTGCTGCAGCTTGTACTGAGATGATCATAATGACAATGATAAGAATGAAAGAATTATTTCCTATAGCTATATCAGGTATGGTATATTTGTCATATATCAAATTCAGTGACTTCCATTTCAGAACTCTCCCTGCAACTTATTTTCAAGATCAAGTGGGACGGTTTCTAAAGAAAGGACCACAAAAGATTTGCAAAGGAAATAGAATTTTAAAAACTTTCAAGCACGCCTTGGCATTTTATGTACAAAGGCTAATAATTTGGCAACCATTTTTTTTTTTACACCGGATCGGTGTAGAAGACAAACAGGAAATTAAACAAAGAATAAGAAAACCAATGGACAAATCAATGGAGAAAGCTGAAGACTTGTCTCTTGAGAGAAGGAAGGTCACAATTAACACAGCATCTGAGGTAAACTTTGCCATGAACAATGACTAAGAATCGCTACTCATAAGATGTGAGGTCTATATCTTTTTTAGATTATGATAATTATCAAAAACTTACAGTTCTCTTTGCGGAAAAATATCTTGTTTTTTTATTTCTCTCCCTCTCTTTGATTTTGGTATATCTAATTAATCTAATGTGGTAACATAAAAAAAAAGGAAACAGTTTTGAATTTTTCTATTTTCTAATATGAATGTATAATTGTACAAGTTGATTTATGATAACAGTATTCATGGTACGTTTTGCTAATATTATCGTTAAAAGGGCTAGCACGATGTAATGAAATCATACCTACGGTCGTGTAATGTACATTAGAATTAAATAACTGTTTCAATAACAATTAGCAAATTCTGACTAAACAAAAAACAGTAAATACAATTCTGTTGTCTTGCTTAATTCACGACCTAATTTCTTTACGATTTGTTTTTACCCAATGGTCACCGTAGAGTATTCCTCATGATTATCTTTAAATAATTCAAATAATTGTATAGATCGTGGAAATTTTGAAAGAATGGTTATTTGTATTCTATTTCAACAAGGGATCACGTGACTGTTCATGTAAGATCTTCCAGATGAGATTCATCTTCGTTCAGTTTTATAACGTTTTCCATAGACAAATGATAAAGCATAAACTTATTCAAATTTGTTTTATTTTTATTATTTTTTTAATTCTATGATTGAGCGTAAAAGTAATTGTATTGTTTATTACCCTTACAAGTTTTGGAAATAATTTTATATATAGGCTATCATTTCTGTATCATGGTCTTCCACGGTCTTGGGGTAGCGTTCTCTTGCTTGAGGGTACAGTCGGGCACGCTCTTCTACCGTTTATTTCTTCCTCTTGTTTTTTTTTAAAGCTTTAATAGTTTATATTAATCTGATATATTTATTTTAATTTTGCCACTGTTTTTAAAAAGTTTTATTTTGATTGTTCATTACTTCTCTCATAGTTTATATAATTTCTTTTATCCTTTCCTCACTGGCTCTTTCCCTTGCTGAAGCCCTTGGGTTATAGCTTAGCAAGTAATAATAATAATAATAATAATGATAATAATAATAATAATAATAATAATAATAATAATAATAATAATAATAATAATAATAATAATAATAACAATAATGTTTTATGTCCTATGTGAGCCGAGCAAGGGAGCATAACATTTCCAAGGAAAACACGCAAGGGTGTTTGGCGGCGCATCTGAACAAGCTTAGCCAATAAGAAGGTTGGCCAAGTTGTCCTGAACAGACCTAAGAACCGAGCCATTCTTTGTAATAAAAGAATGTACTATGGTAAGAAACAAGGCACACTCAAATAAGAAGCGATTCACTAACGGTGTAGGGAGTTTGTTTGTGCAAGAATGTTACCTTATAGGTTTTGTGTTATGTATCTGAAGTAAAGTCATCGTGTACAGGTAATACTAAAAGACTTAATTGTTTTGCTTATGATTGAGTCATTTAGCGTTTTAATTGATAAAAATGTATTCATTCTAGAGAAATCAAAGTGCATTGCATATTTTATTACGGAAAAAAGATAACGTTTGGAGTTTTCTGACTTTCAATGATTCGCACCAAAATAGAAAATAAATATATCTGAAAAACTTAAAGCAAGGAAGAAACTGAGAGATTCTCTGTACTATATATCTGAATTTTGATTATATTATCTTAAACTTATACTTCGAAAATCTTCAATCAATTTGGATTTGGCTACTAGCATTACTTTATATATGTGTGAAGAAAGGACATAGAGGTAGATTTTTCTTATATATATGCCAATGTTTCCTTCTTTAAAAGGAAATGCATGTTAGGTTAGCCTACGGTCCAGATATAGGTTAACCACATCAAAGAAAATAACTAGCTTTTAGATATATATTCTAATGACTGTATTCTCTTCATCCCTGGTTATGGAAATACAGAACACCTGATATTTCCAACTAGGCAAATTCCACTTTTAAATAGGAATTCTATATGTCGGATTTAACTTTGTTGCATGTGTTCACCTCAATCTTCGTTAGAGACTATTATATTGCATGTGAACATTAGTTGCTGTGAGACACCTATAAGACAACCAGTCAAAGAATTTGAACTGGTTTTGTTGTTTTTACTGTAGCTCAAAACTTCCAGGGAATTGGTAGATCAGAGAGTGCAAGGAAATTCATGCTGCCAAATAACATTTTCTGTCTGGCGGATTTCTTGTAAAAGTTTTATTTCTTAGATCGTTCTTATTTATTGTTTCTGATTTTGCTCAGATTAATTCTATGTCGCATTATATTACTTTTGTTTTTATATATAAGAATAAACAAGTATAAAAAAGTTCTCAAGTCATATAAACTCCTTTACATTTGTTCATTTGATATTTCAAAATGGATTTAGAATAATTAAGTTATGTTGAATATTTAGAAAAAAGTATGAGGTTTTTTCGCTGGTTTTATGTGGAGAAATATCATGTGTATCACAAAAGATACTGATAAATCGTCCTTCAAGTGTGTGCGTTTAAAAAAGTAAAAAGTTTGTTATCAAATAAAAAAAACTTTTGTACTCCCTAATGAGAAAAGTTAAAATAACTAGAGCGAATGATATCGTTTCTCCCGACGCACAGCAGGATTATAATCACTTTGACATTCCAATTAGCGATGGGAAGGCAATAGCCAGTCCCGAGACGGTTCAGCCAAGTGATGCAATTATAATCGATTGCAAATGCATCATGATTTGATGAGACTGAAACGCAGAGATATGGCTCTACAGCAGGGGATCAGAGGAGATTGATCTCGGTCATTATCCAATATTAATCAATTTGAAGCTCGTATCTGAGAGAGGCACTTTGGTGTCTATCATTTAATCGTGGAATTTCTTCTTGAAATTGATGCACAAAGTCAGTCGTGCATAGTGGCACTTTTAATGATTTATTTTGTCATTCACTTAACAGATTTGCATGAGAATTATATATGAAATTGCATTAAATTCAAACACAATTGTAATCAGGGGTAACTATACTGTAATCCGATTTTCTGTAGCCCTGGTTTAGTTATACTTATTTCGGCAATTGAAACTGTAGTACGTTGCAAATCAGTGAGATTCTCAAAGGTAAGAAAATATCTAAATCATCGTTCTATATTTCATATCGATCGCAAGGGAAAGCCTGGAAGGGGCAAAAAGTTATAAGGAAACGAATACAAAAATTATCGATGTAAAAGGATTTTCTAACAGCAGTATATAAAACAATTACACGGAAGCATCAGCTCTTTACTTTAATGATACTTTTTACTTTCTTTATGATCGATCACCCATGAAACTAGTTTCCCATTATCGCTACTTTTGTTTTCTTCTGTAGAATTTCGCTTTTTAATATTCTATCACAAAGAATATATGAATTATCTTAAAATCATGTTAATATTTTGAGTAAAATAGCCACACTTGCATATAAGGATGAGCAATAATGCAAGTTAGTCAACAAATGAGATGAAATTCTCTGATTGTTCGTCCTCAGAAATAAACAAAATTAGATGATAAGGATAATTTCTGAGAATTAAATTCCACATAATTCCGCAATGGGATTTGATTTACGCTTAAGAGATGATTTTCTTCAGTAAATAATTTTAATGACTGAATCACTCCTCCTTCCTTGGTATTTATTTTACATTTGAATAACAACTGGTTGCCATAGCAACAACCAGAATTAAAGCTTTTTTGGGGTGGGGGTTTATTGGCAAATCTACACTATACTGTAGTTCAAGGAGTCATTAGTTATTGGAGTTCCGTTTTGGAAACTGATTTAGTTTTAGATCCTTTTTTGATATTTAGAAACAAAAAATCAATATTTTATTGGTTTTTCGAGTAACCTGTGTGAGACATGTATTAATTTCAATAGCTTAATACAAGAGATAAGCAGACCTGAAAAAAACATATTTCAATATAATAATAATAATAATAATAATAATAATAATAATAATAATAATAATAATAATACCGTGCTAGACAGTATACCTTAGCAATCCTTGTTTGCTAACGGTTATATAAGTGTACCACCCGTGTTTCACACGACCATGAATAGTAACAACATTTCTGTTATTTATTTATATTCTATCCTTTGTATCTTCGCTCTCCCCTTGCACTGACAGCAACTTGTTTTAACATGTCTGCATATTCCATTGTTAACTGTTAACAGAACCCGTCGCCGGTTGACAAGAAATAGCCTGTCTGTATTTTGAGACTTTTTTACCGGGACCTTGTGTGTATACATACTCTATGTGTCATAATAATGTTATTCAGTTGCTTTCATCTTGCTTTTGAGTCACAGCCTACTCTGAGTCTGTTATATTGGTGACCCTGGAAGTCAACTCGCTCCTCCCGCCCCCCCCCCCCCCTCTCACTGTTGCTTGGTTTCAGCGACTCCCTTCTCCTTAACGCCATTCACAGACCCATCATGGAACATGCTATTATGCATTTTGGCGTTAGCAAAGTTTTGCTTCGGAGTTTCCCTTAACGGATTCAAGACGTCGATTTTGAAAAATCGTTTGGGCTCGCAACTCCATATACACCAACGCCACTAACTGACTCATTAAGGCACAAATCATTTTGCGTTCTGGCATTTCCAAAAGCAGTTTTAGCCATGGCAATTAGCAACTACATGCCTTTTTAGAATTCCTCCTGGCTAAAAAAGAGGCCGGGACCCATGAGGTACAATGACCTAAAGAAGAAACTGTTAAAGGTCTACGACCTCCTGATACCCCTGAGGGCCCAACACGCCCTCGACCTGATGACAATACCCGTCGGCGACATCTGTCACTCAGCAGCCTGTGACGAAGTGAGGGACGAATTGATGGACCTCCTCCAGTTGAATGAGTTCTACAGCGACGGGCGGCCCAAGGAGATAAGCCTGTCAATGGAGATCTTCCTCCGTTGCCTTCCCCAAAGCATCCACGACCAGTTGGATCCACGACCAGTTAGAGGGCGCCGAGGACCTGGACGTACCATCGTTGGTCACAAAGGCCGACAAACTAGGCTGTCACATACACCGCCACCATCTCCATCAACGCCATCACGGAGGAGACAGAAGAGTACCTGGCAGAGCCAGACGAGGTAGGGGTCAACGCAATCCAGAACGCCAGCAGCAGGAACAATGGAAACAACTAGGTGGGCGACCATGCCTACAAGCAATCGTAGTGCTGGTGTGGCCCAATCACACGGGCTTCTACATCCTCGACGTCAACTCAGAAAAAAGGTTCCTGGTGGATACTGGCTCTAGGGTGTTAACATTCCTACATTCAAAGGACAACCATGGTCTCCCATCTGACGACAGGGCCGTCCAGATTGCCACGAACGGCAGCCCCATCACCTGCTACGGGATGAGGACACTGAAGATATCCATTATGGGCCGGGATTACAGCTGGCCTTTCCTGATTGCAGACGTCAAGGTGCCCACCAACTCTCCAGCGTGCCTAGCTTTCGCAGGGTGTGCTAAGTCATGCTTCAAAAAATGGGCCGCCTGCAACCCCTGTCTCGCTACAGAGACTAATAAGTACATTTATGTTTCACCCATTTATTTCTTTTCATACAATCATTGAAATGTTCCCCTTTTAATAAGTGTCTTGAGTGGGAGGAGGAGTAGTTGTAAGTGCAAGGCCCTACAACGCTTGTAGTGCACTTTTAAGCATTATACATATTCTGTGTAAATACCCTGTAAATAATGCTTATGCATCTGGGCACAGAATCATCTGCCCTATATTGCTATGTATGACTCATTATTATATATCAAGCGTTGGCTTTTATAGTAATCATAATGTCTATGTAAGAAGGCACAAATGCTCCGCATTTCTCACATGTTGACGGTTGGTCAGTCACCTGCCCAGCAGATTGATACAATTCCGTCCTCACAAGTCAACGTACTCTGCCTGTCTCAAAAATAAAGCATCACTCAACTATGGTCTGTCTCTCGTACATCATCCTCTGCGCTAAAAGGCAATCACGAAAACTCTGAAGATAGTGCCCTAGAGTGCTCAGTGGGAGTGTTCTCGTAAGCAAACAGGTGAGTAGCCTACTTATTAATGTGCAAATTTGTGCAAAGGAGACAAGTCAAAAGGCATACCTTTCAGTTATAATGTGGTCAAATCAAGTGATATGATAATGTATAATGTATGTATTTATTATATCTATATTTGCCAGTGTTGTGTAATTGGAGAGAGAGAGAGAGAGAGAGAGAGAGAGAGAGAGAGAGAGAGAGAGAGAGAGAGAGAGAGAGATTGGATGGGCAAGAAGAGGGAGTAGGAGGGCATAGATTTGATAGGGGGGGGGAAGAGGAATTGGGCGAATTTGTTGGTGGGGAAATCAGGGACATGATGAGGGGAGTGGAGTAACTGCTTTAGTCCGAGGTGTATTGATTCTCAACGACTACAATATAAAGTTTTAAGTAAACTCTTTAAGTATGTAAGTTTGAGTAACTGCTATATAACACTAAATTACGGGAGGGTGTTGTAACCATCGTGTTAGACTGCCATAACTGTCCATTTAATAGCCTTAGATAAATTCCTGATAAACAATGCCACACCAGGTCTGAAATAGATAGATATTAAAGACCATAAAGTAATAATTATTGAGCAAACTAGTAACAAGTGCCCCTTATTTGTATCTTCTACCTACAGTAGGTTAAAACAATTTTTTAACAAGTTAGGTTTGTCCTATCAGCTTTGTAAAGCTTATTAACACAGCCTCATAACAAGCAGGTAGATAATGTCTTCAATGTAAGTTGGGTATATGACTGTGTCTATAAGAATTGGGTACTCTATAGTACTAATGTGATTTAGGTACTTTGATAAATATAAGATACTTTTACTTCAAGTAAAATACATGAATCATATATTTTTCCTACCTGCTAGCTTGTGTTTTATCCTTGTCTGACCATGAATAATAAGGAAAATCCCCTATTCATGAGTTTTCCTAACCTCCCACCCTGTAAAAGCCTTTCGGGGGGATCCTAGTAGGAAATACTGATATGTAGCAATAATATTGGTCACAATATAACCAGTAGGAAAAGTTTTTGGCTCATGTAATTGGCTGAAAATTAAAGTATCATTATTATCTAATTAACATTACGTCCTTTTAATGGTTTTAGCTCTGCTGTGGCTCGCTACGATTGCGAAATAAACATTTCTTCACTATTCCTTTGTTCTGGCAAGCAGTACAAGGATGAGCTGTGCACGCAAGCCCCTTGGGTCATTATTGTGTCGACATTTCTTAACTTTTAACTGAGCAACAATAGCTATACACTAGATGGAGAGAGTTTTCAATGTAATTAAGAAAATGGATAAAATTAAGCTGAATTACGAAATAGATTGTACTTCTTTCCTGGAGATGTCTTCATGTGATGGTAGTCATGTTGCAACTGAAGGGGAGGGTGGGAAAATGCCTGTCTAGGTAGAGAATGTTAAAAACAAATCTCAAAAAAGAATAGAAATGTTGCAAGATAACAAATTGGGAAGTAATTTGTATTTCTCCTAGTATACAAACCTGGAGCTATTTTTAGGGGTATACTTTCAGCGTAGCTGAAAGACGAGCCATGATAATTTTAGTGAGGGATAACTACCCTATCCCCTAGTTAGCAGTGTTGGGGGGCGGGGTAGACTGGCTACCCCACTCAATCACACCTCTCGGCTGAGTATCCACTTAGCTTTATGGCAGGATTTCTCGGGGGACAGGGTGGCGGGCCAGTTTGTATGAATAGCTCCCGGTTTGTAAACTAGGAAAAATACATAGGCTATCACTTCCTAAGTTTCTATTTGTTCCAACGTAAATACAAACCATCCTCTATTTATAGGGAGGTCTTACTCTTAGAAGGGAGGAAGTCCTCACCAACTGGCCTTGGTCATGACCCGGGGTCCTCTCTATTTCGATCAATGATTGATAGTAGGAGGACCCCTACCCTCGCTAGAATCAAGTGCCGATATGAGGTAATGCATTGATACCGGCCTGCAGAAGTTTATGTGCGAGAGTAACTAACAGTGTATCTTGTCTTCGACATAGGAAATCGAGTACAATACCTATTGTTCTTAAGACTTACCCAATATCCTCCCTCAAAAGGTATTGGGGACTTAACAAATTATTATTCTATACTTGGAGGCACAAGGGAAATGAGACTTACCTACAGTGAGGTGAGGTCCGCTTTGCTGAAGCTTGTGGAGCTGTTTTCCCCAGAGGGGAGAAGGTGAAAGGAAGAAAGGAGCAAGTCATTCATACTCATTGACCCCAGACTAACCGGGGTAACCTCGGCCCTCAACCCTCTGCTTCTTGTCCATCAAGGAGCCTGAGGTGTTTAGACCATTTGTTGTGCAACCACTACAGGACTGATGGAAAAGATCTACATGTTCCTGTAGGTTACGTCTTTGCAGGTAGTGGGCCATGAAGATCAATTAATGCTTCCACATGACCACTTACAGTATCTGCACCACAGAGTAGTTTCTTGAACGCCAGGGACGTAGCAACGCCACTGATGTTAAAAACTTTGGGTCCTAGGATGGAGGGGGGTATAGATTGAGAGCAGACTTAACAGCTGTCCAATCCCAGAGAGGAAGGATATCCTTGTGATCCTCCTTTTGACCTTCCCCATGCTAGTCAACAATGGACACATGAGGGCGAGCTGGTGTCGTTCTTTTAAGGTAACACCACAGATTTCTCACTGGGTAAAACCTCAGTTGAAGGGTTTTTGGTTACAAAATGAAGACTCTCTATCCCGAATGGGCTGCACCTAGGGTACAGCACACTCAGATTTTGAGTCTTGGCAGTCAACTCAGGGATGCTGCTGAGACATCAGAAGATGGATAATACAATACACTATTGATTAAAGCCCAAGCGAGTAGAAAGGGCCATCTTCCATGTAAGGAAGCAATCTGCGGCCTGGCATAAAGGTTCGTAGAGAGGGGCCTTCAGGGACTGAGTGACCCGAACTGAGTTCCCCAGAGGAGGTTGAGATCCAAAGGGGGCACAAGTTATCTAAACTTTGTATAAATAAAGGCATCGATGGAAGAGAATCCCCTTCCACGACATCAGTCACAAAGGACCGAACACTTCACCAGGAAAACCAACGCGGAAAAGTGTCTGAGGTGCCTAGACCTCTTTTCCTTAACTCATTACGAAAGGCCTCTCTGAGAGAGGAGGTGTAGGACCATCTCAGGCGTAAAGTAGAACCACCGCTACCGCTTTGGAAAATGTTAGCATGTGGCTTCTTGGAAGATCGTGTCATGGAGGAAGATCCCTCGGAACTCCGTCCGGTGCTGCAGAAGGTCCTGGAACCATTCTGGGTAATGCCAGATCGAAGGTATTGGAGTCATTGACAAGATCTTTCTTATACTAACTTGGCTGAGGACTTTCTCACCAGACCGAATGGGGGAAAAAACTACACACCTCTTAGCTGCCCCACTAATCTTGGAATACATGATATTTGAGGGCCTGATGTTCAAGGACTGGGGAACGGTCAACCGGGAGCATGAAGTTCAGGGCCGTTGTGAGCATGACCACAGTTGGGGACCTGACAAAGTTAAGACTTTATTGGATACAAGATGATTCAAATACACTAGGGGCCCACTATCTGAGTGGTTCTGTTCAGAATATCAGCAAGCATATTCCTGTACCAGGAATGACGCAAGAGGATGGGGGCACCTAGTTGTCCTTTGTCCATATGAGGCTTTGTACTGCTAGGTGGTTCTCTAGGAGATGTGAATGCTGATACCTTTATGAATCGGGCCAACGAACAAAGACAGAATGGTGCGGCATATGCCGCCGGGCCCCCCCCCCACCATTCTTTTGATGAATTAAAGAAAACATCACATCCAGAGGGAAGACAAGAAAATAGGTCTCTTTGCAGAGGTTCTCGTCTGCCACCCACCATCCGCGGTTCATCCAGCATAGGGAGGGGGTGGAATTGTATTGTAATAAACACATCTTGAGGTGATGTTGAGAAGTGCAACTATTTTCACGTTCTTGCAATGAAGGGGAACAGCCTCTCCTCCCTCCAACTGCCACCAATCTAGTGTGGTTGGCCGAAGAAGACCGATACTAAACGGTAAACCAGTTAATCATTACAGCTTATGTTATAAGAGCGAGTCTCTATGGAGATCGCCTTCCAGACTGGAGACTGTAGAGTAATTACCAAACACATCCAACCAACCCCAAGAAGAGATTGAGATGAATCTTCAATCTATTGTTGGGTGGGTAATCAGCATAAGTGTGCTACGGAGTAGTAACACCGAACTGTGAGCATGACAAGCATACATGAGTAGCACGACTTAAAGTCGTGTCCGGAATTCAGTTGAAGAACGTTGAAAACGTTCATAATGGAGATTTCTCCTTCTTAGGACGAAAACGTTCGTACTTCTCCGTCTCAGATTGGTAAACTAGCATTTATATTGAATGTTCTGTACAAGGGAACAGATATGCATATGAGAAGTTTCTGGAAAAAGCCATCGTAGGAGACTGAGACTTCTGATAGGGAGAAAGGAAAAAATCCCTAAAAGAAGGCAGAACGTAAATGCCATATGTCTGGATACAGGAAAGTACCCCAGTAATGTACTGAATAACCTTGTTTCAGTAAGGAATATAGCTATACAACTTGATAAAACAGAGTTCTAATTGTAAGGTGTATATGGCACTTATTGGCAGAAAGATTGCTTGCACATATATGTACTTGCTCGTCTGCACTAGTGCATGCAAAATCTCTGCCTTCAGGAAACTTTTGTAACGAATCCGGATGCGGGAATAATGTATGTTCGACGAATTGCAACATTATTGGCCAAAGAAATTTTTTATCATTGACTAGGTGTTATAATTTTTTGAATGAGAGCGCACATGTTCGCATACAAAATATACAGTTATAAAAGCGATAATTTCTGCTTTGGTTTGCCCTTCCTCTTTATGGGAGGGGCTATCCAGCATTCATACACAGACAAGAATGTCTGGTTCCCCGTGGGCGGGGTTAGAAACGTTTGTAAACATAATGAAAAACTGCCCATGATGTTGCTCTCATTCTAAAACGTAAACTAACACTCCTCCTTTGGGACTAATTGTTTAAGGAAATTACCATTTAAGGGTATAATAAAAAGTCTCAGTAGTCTACTGTGTAAAACAGTAAGTCGTTGTACACGAGGTACAATGATGGGAGTGGCTAACTCAATCAAATGGTAGAACCCGAGTCTATGACAATATCTTCACGGTTTTGTCTTGGCTAGAGCACATGCTCTGGAAAGGCTAACAACACCCGTTGAAGTTCTGTAAAACTTCTCAGGAACAAAAGTCTCCTGAAAAGGGTGAAGTCTCGTATATGTGGGTTTGCTTCAAGAAGACCAGACATAACTGCCATCGACCGCTTACCCGACGGAGTTGCTATCAAACGCTTTCTCACAAGCGAGAAAACTTCCGTCTAATCCAGGCAAGGCCTGCCAGTGGAAATGAATCAAAGTGGGAGGGTGGAGGGATGATGACCATGGTTCCTTGGAAAACGAAAGGATCGGTGCTGGCGAGACAAGCCTAGTTGACAGAGTAATCAGCTGGGAGTGTGTAATGACATATGAAGTCCTGCTTTTGGAAGACCCATCCCGTAGGGGGGGGGGAGGTCGACCGGAGAGTTTACAGAAAAAACTCTGGATCGCGGGAACCGAGAGATTCGGCGCGACGAGAACTTAGGGGTTCAGAATCTATTTCGTGAATTCCTTCTTCACGACCCAGAGGGATGTGACAAAAACCTTCAGGAACTCTATCACTGATTCCTGATGGAATCTCAGGAATCATGTTGCGAGACCCCACCGGTGTTCACAAGACCAGAACCCAAAGGAACTATGTCATAGTTACCTCTAGGGAAACGGAAACCCCTAGGCAGCAGGCATTCCTCAGGGTTTTGGAACCTCGGCAGTTTCTAAACCTTCTTACGTGTGGGACGCTTCTCGGCAGGCAAGAGCGGCACAGGCTTACCCTAAGGGATAGGGTCTGGGTGTTGTCGCGAGGGCAACTGCTGTCTCCGAGGCAATTGAAATCATCAAGTGGGCTGCACGAGCCAGAGGGTTCAACATAGCGCTGATCACGAATATAGAGTTGGTATTGTGCACAGAGATGGTCGCGAGCGCTAACACTCCGCACGACGGGAGTCGGATGACTCTCTGCCTTAAGAGTAAAACTCTTGATGACGATGGTCCCACGCGTAGAGTTGGTGACGCACAAACACTTGCAACGAGAGTCGGAAGACTCTCTGTTATAAGAGTAAAACTCTTGATGACGATAGTCACACGTAAAGAGATGGAGGCGCGCAAGCGAACAAACACTTTACATGATGAGAATCCGAAGACTCTTTGACATAAGAGATGAAGGTCATGCGCATAGTGTTGGTCAAGCACGCAACGAGTCTGAGGACTGTCATAAAAGTGAAATTCTTAATGACAATGGTCGCGCATAGCGCTGACTGCGTGCGCGAATACCTCGCGCAACGAGAGTCGGAAGAATCTCTGTCATAGGAGTAAAATTCTTGATGACGAAGGTCACGAGCGTAAATAAGGCCACGCCCACCGGGATGGTTGCGCACGAGTGCGCACGTAAACACTTCGTGCAACGAGAGTTCGAAAACTCTCTGTCATAAGAGTAAATCTCTTGATGACGATGGTCACGCGCATAGATTTGGTCGTGCGCGTAGCGCCGATAGTGTACCAACCGTGTGTCACACAATTGTACATAATTCCTTTTGCATATATTATGCTTGTATCTTCGCTCTTCCCTTGCACTAAACGAACATGAAAATTCATGTCTGCTGTTTTCCTCTGTAACATTGTCTGTCTTGTTAACTTGTTATGTCCTGTTGCCTTGAGGTTTTGTATATAAAGGAGAGTGTTCTATAAGAATATAACTCAGTTGATTGCATCCTGCCTTTGAGTTCACAACCCTTCTCTCGGCTTCGTCACATTGGTGACCCCGGAGGGACTCTCTCCTCCCGCCTCCCCCTCCCCCCCATCTCTCACCGTTACTATGACGCCGTCAACGCATACCTTCTGCAGCAGTACTCGCCGTTGCCAGCCGTTCAGAACTTCCCCGCGCCCTCGACCGTCAAAGCTCTGCAGGAATTCTTGGGCATGATGAACTATCATCACCGTTTTCTGCCAGCCATTGCCGCCACTCTTCCTCCCCTCTACGCCTCCCTCAAGGGCAACCCAAAGGACCTGAAGTGGGGTCCCCTTCAAGAAGCAGCCTTCTGCAATGCAAAGAAGGCCGTATCAACTGCTGCGGCTCTCACTTTTCCTATCCCACACGCCCCTCTCCTTCTCTCCACCGATGCCAGCGACGTCACTATTGGCGCAGTACTCGAGCAGGTGGTCAAAGGCTCGCCCCGCCCATTGGCCTTCTTAAGCAGAAAACTGTCCAAGGCAGAATCGGGTTATTCTACCTTCGATTGAGAATTGCTGGCGGTGCACTTGGCTGTCCGTCACTTTAGCCTTTTCTTAGAGGGTACGCCCTTCGTCATTCGGACAGACCACATGCCTCTGGTGCACGCCTTCACTCGACAGTCTGACGCCTGGTCCGCCCGTCAACGCCAACATCTCTCTGCCGTGGCTGAATACAATTGCACCCTCCAATACGTCCCTAGGAAAATGAATCCCGTTGCCGATGCCCTGTCAAGAATCACGTTGGCAGCCGTTCAACTGGGATTGTATTACAATGCCCTGGCTGAAGCCCAATGACAGGATCCAGAGTATCAAGCTTGTAGGACATCCTGCACGTCCCTCCGTTGGGAAGACTTTCCCCTTGAAGACTCCAACACGACCCTCCTCTGTGACGTCAGTACTTTTAGACCGCGACCTTGGATTCCTGCTCCCATGCGCCGACAGGTGTTTGATTTCATTCACGGCCTTTCACATCCCTCGTGCCGTTCTACTGCCGTTCTTCTTGCCAAACTTCCAAAGTACATCGACACACGGATTCAGGAGTGGGCACCTTTCCTCAACCTCAGCGTCGTTTCGCACACATTCACGTCGACGTTGCAGGCCCCCTACCCACATCATAAGGACATCGTTACCTGTTTACCGTCATCAACAGCTCCACTCGTTGGCTTGAAGCCATTCCCATGGAAACTGCAACGTCTGCCTCATGTACATCTGCCTTACTCTCTGGATGGATTTCAAGATTTGGTATCCCTGAGCATATTACTTCTGACAGGGGAACCACTTTCACCTCTCAATTGTGGACGTCATTAGCGAATCTCCTGGGCATCACCCTACATCAGACAACGGCCTACAACCCCGCTGCCAATGGAATGGTTGAAGGTTTTCATCGCACCCTCAAAGCAGCTTTGATGTCCCGCTGCAAGGATTGCAACTGGTTTACTCAGCTTCCCTGGGTCGTCCTTGGACTAAGGACCACTCCTAAAGACGCCCTCGACGTCTCGGCAACGGAAATGGTGTATGGCGACCCGTTGGTCGTCCCTGCCGAATTTTCTCCTTCTACAACCTCCTCCGGCGATCTTCAGCGCATACGTCACGTCGTGGGAAAATTTACTCCGTGCCGCCAGACTTACAAGCCCCCAGCGAAGCATCACATACCAACGGACTTGCACTCTGCAATGCACGTCTTCCTGCGCAACGACACCAGCAAGCCACCACTAACGCCCCCTTACACGGGCCCTTTCCTTGTGATTCGACGCAGTCCGAAAGCATTCCTCCTAAACATTCGGGGCAAAGAAGACTGGGGCTCCGTTGATCGCCTAAAACCTGCTTATCTTCTGTCAGATGACCCGCCTAAAGTTAGCCTCTCTAGATCAGGGCGCCCTATTTAACATGTACAGTATGTCATTTTTAGGGGGGGAAGCCATGTACCAACCGTGTGTCACACAATTGTACATAATTCCTTTTGCATATATTATGCTTGTATTTTCGCTCTTCCCTCGCACTAAACGAACATGAAAATTCATGTCTGCTGTTTTCCTCTGTAACATTGTCGGTCTTGTTAACTTGTTATGTCCTGTTGCCTTGAGGTTTTGTATATAAAAGAGAGTGTTCTATAAGAATATAACTCAGTTGATTGCATCCTGCCTTTGAGTTCACAACCCTTCTCTCGGCTTCGTCACAGTAGCAAGTGCGAACACTCTGTGAGACGAGAGTTCGAAGAATCTCTGTCAGTAAAGTAACCCTTTTAATGATGACTGTCACGTGCGTAGAGTTGGTCGCGTGCATAGCACTGATAGCACGCAGGATGAGAGTCCGAAGACTCTCTGTCATCAGAGTAAAACTATATAACTATGGTTACGCGCGTAGTGTTGGTTGCGGGCGTAGAGTTGGTCGCTCAAATAAATTCAGTCGCGCACACCAAGTTAGTCATGCACCCCAAGGCGGTTGCGTGCACAAACATTCCGTGCGACGAGAGTCCGAAGACTCTGTCATAAGAGTAAAACACTTGGTGACATGTTTCACGAGTACCAGAAGATTCAACATGATCACGTGAACCCCTATAGGTCACACAATAGGGAGAGAACTCCTTACTATGATAACTCAGAGGTTCAGCGTAGCGCAGGACGGGCAAACGCGAACGCTCTACACGACAAGAGTCCGAAAACTCTCTGTCATAAGAGTAAGACTCTTGATGATGAGGGTCACGAGAACCGGAAGGTTCAGCGTGTTCTGTGTTGCGAGACCCCAGAGGGTCAGAGCAAGGGTAAACTGAAGTTTCCTTGTCACGAGACACCGAAGTGTCAGCGTGACTAAAGGCACGAGAGCCCACTGATGGTACAAGAGCCCTAAAGATCAGCGTAACTACTATGAGAGCCCGAATGATCAGCGTGACCATAGTTACGAGATCCCGAAGGATCAGCATAACTGAAATTCAAAGGTTCCAAGTCGTCTGAACTCGAAAATCCAGCACGACTTAAGCCCCGAAGGACTCCTAGGAGAACCAACTGGTTGAAAAAGAAGTCTCCTCACAGCACGAGGAGAACGTCCAAGATGGAGAGGGGTTGCAAACTCTTCCACCCTATGATCCTTCGGAGAGGACGCTGAGCAGACTTTACCCAAAGGGGGGACTAACACCGCTCTAAAGATACCTCCTTCGCTGGGGAGGTTTATTGCCCCGCAGGAGTAAGTCGCTTAAGACAACACTCTCGCTCTGCCCCTTGAAGAGAACCATAAGCGTAAGGGGGACCACTGATGCCCGAAGGCTGTTTTCTCTCGAGAACGAGAGACTCGTTCCCCTTAAGGGAAAACATGCTTCTGAGAAAATTCTGCCACCACCCTTGGTGGATCAGCAAACTCTCCAGCGTCGGAAAAAGACTCATGGTCTTACCAACAATTCGCAGCTCTAACACATAAGCTAAACATAAGTTTTCTCACGTGAATGAGAGTAAAGTTCTCCCGAAGGAGGACATCGCCTAATACAAGCTTTATCCCAGATCTATGAGAAAAAAACGTAGGCGTAATAATCTCTCTCGCGAACAGGAGAGAATTCCTCCTGAAGGAGGTCATCGCCTACGGCAAGCTTTCTCACAGCTCTATGAGAAAAAAGCATAGGCGTAATAATCTCTCTCGCGAACGAGAGAAATCCACCCAAAGTAGGACAACGCCTAAGACTAGCTTTCTCCCAGCTCTATGAGAAAAAGCATAGGCCTAATGATATATCTCACAAACGAGAGAGAAGTTCCCCCCAAAGGCAGAACAAGCCTTGAAGTTGCTTTTCCCTAGCTCAAGGGTAAGAAGTACAGTCTTTGGCGACGATATAGAGGAAGAAGATCTCGTCGAGATGTCAGCGATTCTTCCCGGAAGAGGAAAGGTTGCTGAATGGCTGAAGTAGGGACCCTTTCCCTCGGGGGGGGGGGGGGGGGGAGGGAGCAGCCCAACTCCAGGGAAGGTTAACACTCCCTCGTAAGGGAAGGTTCTCCAACCCCTGGAGGCGAACCTCCTGGCAGCGCTATATGCTTTCCATCAACAATCCTTGTTCAAGTTGAAGGTAGGCAACTATTGCTGCCTCAAAAGGTGGGCAGCTCACGACCTGCCACAGGAAGCGCAGGACCCTGACCGGAGAGGTTGAAGCCATCGGTCTTCTTTCTACAACACTGCTATCTCTGACAAAGGAAATAAAAGTTTGTGAAGAATTACAATTCATAACTCCCCTGCATAACATGAACTATCCAAGGAATAAGTCACATTCCTTTTAAGAGAATTCATGGAAAGAGAGCTGAACTGTTATTAACTTTAACTCCAAGTAATGAAACAAACACACGGGAGTGTTGAGAACCTGCCGACCACCCACGTAGGGGAGGGCGGCAAGGTAGGGGAGTATTATCAAAACAATGACAACTGAATTACGCCGGAGACCCCCGGATACGCTGTCAACAGTAATTAAAGTTACAAGTATTTAACAACATGAAAGTATATATCCATTCATACATATATACACGCATATATATGTATAAGATAAAAGCAAACAGATATAAGAGAGAAAAAATAATGAAATTGAAAAACAATCAAGTCAAGTCTTTTCGGGAGAGAAAGGTAGCATGTCCGTTCTCTACCGAGCCAAAAAGTATAGCGGTTACTCAGCTGAGAGGTATGAGTGAACGCGGTAGCCAGTCTACCCCATCCCCCACCAGCTAACTAGTGGATGGGGTAGTTATCTTTCACTAAAGATATCATGGCTCGTCTTTCAGCTACACCGAATGTATACCCCTATAAATAGCGAAGGGTTTGTACTTACGTCGGAAAAACTAATGTTTGCATTAATTATATAAATACTCCTTCCATGTGTAATTTCAAACAAGGGTAAATATATGATACTCTAATTTCTAGTCAAATACATGAACCATTTATTTTACCTACTCATTATCTTGTGTTTCATGCATTTCTGACCATGATTATTGGGGTAAACCAAATTATTTTGACACCCTGAAAGAAGATGATTATGGTAGACACCAGTGGGAAACCGGGATTTTCTGTGTGGGGAAATGCCATAACCCCATAACTCCTTTGCATTTGCAAAATTAACATTAAGTCACTGCTTCTATTTTGCAGCAATCGGTACATGTTGAGCTGCGATCGCAAGTCCAATAGGACATTATTACAGGTTATTTTTTACTTCCACAGTAAATATATGATACTTTAATTACTAGCGAAACTGAAACTCGCTATAAGAAATGGACTTGTGCTGGCTAGTCTGGCATTTTTCTTACGTATCGGTTGATGAAAATGTAAAATCTATTTCTCACTCTAAGGCCATTGTTTACATCTGGGATACTGATGTTGACTTACTGCAGTAACTGCGCAGGTTTTGCTTACATTCACTTTGGCAAGTTTTTCTGATTTTTGCATGACGTAATCATTACCTGGCTTTTTTTTTACCAATTAGGAGCTTCCAAATATTTATGCTCAAGTTCCTGGATGTTGTTCTCCAACAACCATTTTTTTTCCACCCTTCCATTCAGTGTGAGTTAAACCACCATCATATAAAGACGTCTCCAGGAGGAAACTTAAGGGGAGTACATCAATCTATTTCAAAATTTAATGTAATTTCTTCTATGTTGGCTATTGATTAGGATGGAATTGCTCTCCGTTTAGCGTATAGCACCATTATGAAAGTAAAAAATAAGCCCGAAATAATGAGCTACAGGGATTATTGTGAGCGCAGCTCAACATTACCGCTTTCCAGTACATACAACGAAGCAAAACCCATTAATAGGATGTGAAGTGAATCCTAGATAATTATGATACTTTCAATTTTCAGCTACTTACATGACCCATACAGTATATATTTCCAACTGGTTATCTAATATTTATATTGCAGTTCTGAACATTATTATTACTGCAAATCACTCGTTTTGGGGCATTTCTCAACCCCCCTAAACCGGTTTCTCACTGGGGTGCCCCATAATTGTCTTTATATAAGGGGGTCCAGAAAATTATGAGCTTGTGGTTTGCCACAATATTTATGGTCAGAAATGCATAAAACACAAGATAGCAAGTAGGAAAAATATACGGTTCATGTAATTGGCTAGAAATTAAAGTATCATATATTTACCATTACACTTCACTTACTAATCGACCAATACATAAGTTATTACGCCCCAGCCTCCATCAAACAAAGAAAAAAATGACAAACTATCCACCACTCGTCCATTTCTTATAGCGAATTCCAGTTTTGCTAGTAACTTTAGTATCATATCAACCCAAAGATGGACAATCAGTTGAAAAAAAAAAGAGGAAATATCTATAGCTTCAAATACAACACCTAAGAAATATAGGGTTGCTGTTGCAGAAATCTTAAGGTTTATTCCGCCTAGAGTTTTTTCCAGTTTTATCAGTCTTTCTGCCGATGCTACTTGCTTGCATTCCCATTTCAAAGTAAGATATCGTGACAACGTTAAACACTATTTACTGAGTGTGTTAAAGGACAGGCTACCCTATTTCAGTGGTTTTATCTTATTAGTTTTTAAGTAACATGTAGAATTGTTTCGACACAAATAGCAAAGCTAGGTAATATTAAGTGACATTGATCCTCCTCTTAGGTCTACGACTTATGAACTCAATTTTTATGCCATTAAAACAATAGATCAATAAAATAGAAAAATACGATACCACTTTGCACTGACCAGAAGTTATAGTCCAAAATTATTGCCCATGAAATAACTTACAAATCACCTTAAAGGAACTGCCATAAACAATACCTGGATTATTGTTTCTAACTACACCTGCCAGTAAAATTATAGAACAACATGGGACAACATTTCTAATAGGTAAAACAGCTTTTCCTAAAGTAAATAGTGTGCTTTCAATGAATTTGACCTCTATTTCCAATGCAAATAAGCCAGTCTACTGTTATGGACCACCCCTTTCCCAATGGACACAGGTGGGTACCTGGGACTTTGGGCCTGGGACTTGAGGTGGGCAATAACAGGATAAAAAAAGTGATTTTTTTACCACTTATGAGATTTGTAAAAGTCAACAGAACCTAACAAACCAACCTAACCTTTTAGTTTCCCCGGACCCTCTCTCTCTCAGGTCACAAACCTACCCAGGTCATAGACCTAGCAGAGGCGAGGCAAGCTCTCCGGACTACCCTTCCATGTCCCAAACCTACTCAGGTAACGGAGCAAGTGGGGGGGCTGGGGCCAGACACCCAGACCCCATACTCAGGTCATAAAACATACAAGTAAATCACAAATAATTCCTTACCTTAGGATTGACACCAACGTGTCTTTTTTTCTTAGCAATCTTTACAGTCAAGTTACAGTAGAAAATGTGCTGGTCTTCCCTAAAAGGTAACTCAGAATCGCACTTGGGACACTAAACTTTGAGAGATAACAAAATGAGCTTTTAATTTTTTTTTCACTACAATAGGTGTACCGTAATCCTCACAGTGAAACTTTGCAATAACAACCACATTGCTATAATGGCAGCCATTAAACTTCATTACGTTGGGCTCAACAACATTAGCATCCATATGGCCCTAACGGCAGCCATTGTATTTTGTTATGTTGAGCTCCACAACGCACACCCAACACAGCTACAAAGGAACTGAGGATTTGTCTTTTGAGAACAGGGCGTGTCGCAAAACTGCCTACATCACACTCAAGACTACAAACATGCCTAGATATGTCAAACTTCGTCATATGGTTGGGGAACCTAAGAGAAGGAGCTACTTACAAATGAATGAACTAAAATAATTACATTGTTAGATAGAAAGTAGAAGGATGGCTCGTGTGCAGGAAGTATAAAGTCGTTATCTCGTAACAAGCTATGTACAAAAGCGTGAACAGGAGCATATATGTCTGGTTTGTAAAATGTAAACAAAAGATTGAAATAAATGTTTCAGGGGAAGAAGATCTCCATATTTTGAGTAATTTTTCGTCGATTCGTTATGTGACCCCAAAAATAATGTATTAAGAAGAAAGGGTTAGGGTTAGTTTTACCATTATTTATCAATTCCCAAGGTAAATTTTTTGGTAAATATATGATACTTTAACTACTACCGGAACTGGAATTTGCTATAAGACATGGAGGAGTGCTGGCTAGTTTGGTATTTTTCTCTATATGTTTAATAGGGGCAGGGGCATAATATCTTACGTATCGGTCTAATTAAATGTGAAGTATGTTTTTCAATAAGTCCGCTGTTCACATCTGAGGACTGAAGAGGGCTTATTGCGCACGCGTTGTTTCCCACGGTTTGGGGAGCTTTCTGTGTATTTACAATGACGTATTTATCAGGTGTTTTTTTTCTTAAACCAATTAACAGCTTACAAGTACTTCTCCATAAGTTCCCAGATGTTGTTATACGACAGCCATTTGTTCCACTAACCCATCAGTTTTAGCTTAACCTCCCTCACATAAAGACATCTCCAGGAGGGAACTTGAGGGAAGTACATCAATCTATTTTGAAATTTAGTGTAATATTATTTAGGTCGGTAATTGATTAGGATGGAAATGCTCTCCTTTCTGTGTGAAGTTATTGTTACTCTTGAAATTAAAAAAGTAACCGTGAAATAATGCCTCAAAGTTCTGATTCTGACTTAATTTATCAGGAGGATCAGCACATTTCTACTGCAAAGCTCCTGTAAAGATTGCCTAGACAAACATTTCTACTGCAAATCTTCTGTAAAGATTGCCTAGAAAAAAAAATTGTAAATCATAAAGTAAGGAATTATTTGTGATTTACCTTTTCATAATGCAAGAATTTATTTGTGATTCACTTTTAGTTTGTGACCTAGGAAGTGGGGTCCGGCTAGCACTTGTAACCTGGGAAGGGTGGTCCCGGGGGGGGGGGGGTCTTGATGCCGGCTAGGAGCTGTGACCTGAGGATGGGGGTCCAGGGGGCTTGCTCCCCTAGGCTAGGGGTTGGGATCTGGGAACTACTAGGATAGGTTAGGTGGGTTTGTTAGGTTCTGTACCATTTTACAAATCTCAAAAGTGATAAAAAATCACATTTTGGCCTGTTTTCATCCACTTACATGAACCATATATTTTCCAACTGGTTATCTTGTGCTTATTTTGCCTTTCTGACCATTATTATAACTGCAAATCACTAATTATGATATTTACCAGTACTTGTTTTTTATAGCACCCTCTTCATTTACTACAAAATCTTATCACTCCTGCAGCTCTCCTCTTCTTGTACATTAATTAGGAAGTTCTTTAAATGGGGTAAAGTAAAAAATGTCAAGATATGTTAAGCATGAGGGGAGGTGTTATAGAAAAACTTGCTTGGTTTCCTCACTAAACGACCAGGAACTAATATTGTCAACATAGTCAACCCAACAGAAGTTCATAATGCCAGCCTACATTTGATATATATTCAAGATACAGTATATACTAAATTAAAAATGGAGTAATTACTCAAAAGTGTCCATAAAATATACAATTCATAAATGGTGACACTTTTGAGTAATTACTCCATTTTCAATTCAGTATATATTTTGAATATATGGTATTTCAAATGTACGTTGGCATCACAAACTCCTGTTTATGTACGCTGGCATCACAACTTCTGATAGGATGACCATGTTGACGATGTCAGTTCCAGATCGTTTAGTGAGGAAATAAAGCTAGTTTTTTGTATAACTCCTCCCACATGCTCAACATATCTTGCCATTTTATGCTATCCCCCCGTTAAAGACCCTCCTAATTACTGTACAAGAAGAAGAGAGCTGCAGGACTGCATAATTTTGGAGTAAATGGAGAGTGTGCTCTTGTAAACAAATACCTATTTCCCCACGCCCCCAAAAACCCTGGTATCCTACTGGGGTCCCCTTTAATTGTCTTTATATAAGGGAGTCCAAAAGCTCATGATCGGATGGTATGCCCTAATAATCATAGTCAGAAAGGAATAAAACACAAGATATCACGTAGGAAAAACATGTGGTTCATGTATTTGGCTAGAAATCAGAATATCATATATTTACCAATTCTGCCCACCCAAACTCATATACTAAATTGGTGGCCCAAAATTACTAAGACATATTAGAGTAAATCTTAGGAAATGTTTATTAGCAACGGAAATAAAAGTCAATTTCGAGGAAAACAGGAGTCTTTCTATGTGTAACCCTATTTTTTAATAGTAAAGCGTTTCCCAGGTTGTTTTATAGTGATCCCAAGAGCATTCATATTCACAACACATTTGGACTATATTTGAGGGTAGTCATTTCATCCACATCCAAAATAAATACTGGAACAGTAACTTTTCATCATAGGATTTTTTTTATATACATACAAGAGTGCACAGAACCATCAACTGATGAAATACGTTCAAGATGAGGTAATATAATATATATAATTAAAACACTAGCACCAACACAGGGAACTAACATTATTGACGGGATGAGGTCAATCTGAGACTGAGAGGTAGTTTGTTCTTGTTTACATAAAATCAAGGATATTCAAATCGCCATACCAGTAGAAAGCAAGTTTTTTCACCATATATAATTCATCCCATCATAATTTTTAGGGATTTTGGACTTAATTATGAAAGATACATAACGTAATATAAAATGCAAAAACTATGAGCAATTTTATATGTAATAAAATTTCTTTATTAGGAGACATAATATAACCCAGTAATGAAATGGATTTGTAAATGGAAGTCTCGTTGATGTAGTCACACAACATGCCGAAAAGTTTGGCCCAATAATTTATAAAATATCAGCTAGATATTATTATTATTATTATTATTATTATTATTATTATTATTATTATTATTATTATTATTATTATTATTATTATTATTAAGCTACAATCCTATTTGAAATGCAGGGTGCTATAAGCCCAGGGACCCTAATAGGGAAAATAGCCCAGTGAGGAAAGACAAAAATAAGAACAGTAGCATCAAAACAAATAATTTCTATAGAAACTATAAAAACGTGAAAACAAAATGAAGAAAAATTAGACAGAACAGTGTGTCCGAGTGTACCCTCAAGCAAGAGGGGTGCTCAGGGCTTCTAAAAGTTTTTACCAAAGTTATTAGGTTTTCTATATTTTGTGAATGTTTTCAGTTGCTTTATCTTATATATGATAAGGAACAATCTTGTGAAATAAGGAGGTACATCTTACATGCAGAAGTAACTGGAATTTATTTACTGACAACCTTGCCTTATTATTTTCAAAATACATGTAGAAGAGGGTCAGTCCTCTAGATTCGGAATTTAAATAAATTTCTGTATCAATAACAATACGTTTTATCATTTACTCTTATTTTCTTCTGTGAATAAAAGTATATTTCTTTATGAATACATCATGATTAAAACTTTTCAACCTTCTTTCCTATTTCTGACAAATTCTTTATTACTAATTCTGTCTATTTATCATCAACACAATATCATTACATCAACATTCCCCCCTTTAGTCTCAAAAATTCTAAGAAAATCCTTTACAGCTTTTTCTGTTCGCTCCTCCATCAATGTTCTACCAACGCATTATCATCCCCACCATTACTCTGTTTTATTTTCTCCTGGAAAATCCCTTCCAGCCATGACAGCCTGACTTCCCTCCATTTACTTTATTGAGAATATGCTGCTAGAGTATGACCCCCACTCCATTAGGAAATGAAGGGCTCCTAGCATGATTGATTTTTGGAGTACCTCTGGCCATGGGGAAAGTCGAACTGAATTGGCTGGATGCCGAAAAAGGGAAAGAGTTCCTGCTGATAAGAAGGAAAAAACCTTCACTACGAAATGATTGAAACTCAGCTTGATCTGTTTTGCAAATGGCAGTCTGTCATATCATTCAAATTTCCTCTTTGACAAGATTTTTCTTTGCCTAAGTTGCCCTTTCATCTTATTTAAGGCTATTCTTTTTGTTTTTTATGAAATTTTTTTGTGGTAGTGAAGAGAAAATGGGGGGCAAACAAAATAGACTGATTATTACTATATTTAAATTGATTGCTTTTATGTGAATATCTAATGCCAGTGAGTTAAAAGCAATTCACTCAGGTACTTTAGATAATTATTACACCAATGGCCAAAAGGGAAAACACGTTGTTTAAAATTAAATACCGTTGAAATCATCGTAATCAAAATTTGATAAACGTATGTTCCAATGTTTATTTCAATGAAGAGCTATTTCACCCTAGTGAAGATTTATCTTCCGATTTTATTTCTATTTATCTTTTCTATTCTTATTTATATATTTGCTGGTCTAGTGTAGATGAATAAGTTAATCAGGTATTTTGTTTAGGTTTTCATATGTGTATTGAAGAGCTGAATAGCCAGCTCATAAGATGGGTTGCTCGCATGTAGGTATAAGTTTGTTATGTACATTACGTAAGACGTTCGTCATTGATTTCATTGTATTTTTCATTCAGCTTAGTATCTATAAATTTACGTTGTTCTTAAGAATTATCTTTTTATTTCACATACTTTGTTACGAAGTGTTGCATAATCTCTTTAAGAGTGCTATATAATCAAAACAAGATATGAACGAGGGCTTTCATAAATCTTTT
>NC_090750.1:5670869-5675869 GCF_036898095.1 Palaemon carinicauda
AACAAAACTATTTGAAATAAAAAGTCCATTCTTAATAATAACGTACATTTATTTATACTAAATTGAGTGAAAATACAACTAAATGAATGACGAAAGTCTTATGTAATTTACATACATCTTACACAAATAAGATATTATATTCTCATGAAGACCACCGTCGTAGGTATATATATGTATATATATATATATATATATACATATATATATAAATATATATATATATATATATATATGTATACATATATATGATTAAATATATATATACATATATATAATTAAATATATATATATATATATATATATATATATAAATATATATATATATATATATATAAGACTGCATGGCAGCTGTGCCTTTTCTATTGCAGATATTAGAATGAAAATTTGCAGGGTTAGAGAAAATATGTTTGATATCAATCCCTGAAATTTTCCTTTGGATATGTAAATTACTTTAGGAGTCATTCACTACCTCACCGAAAATAACCATTCCACTCATAATAAAAAACTTCTGTTGTGGCTTTTCTACAGCAGATATCAACATGAATAATGCCAGAGACAAAGTAAATGTCACTCCGATGAATCTCTGAAAATTTCATTTCTATATGTAAATTAGTCTAGGAGAAATTTATATCGCCGTCAAAAATCATCATCCCGGCCATACCGAAAAAAAATGGCTACTCTGACTTTCCTATGTCATGTATCAATATGAAGAATGAAATGCAAGTAGTTCACATATCCCCCAATAACCCCTGCGAAAAACATTCGGATATCTGTAAAACACTAGGAGGGGTTTATTGGTGCACACGGATTTTCTAGCTAAAAGTGGTAATATCTGTACAAAAATTACCACCAGGGCATGCCTATAGCAGGTATGAACAGGAACTTTGTCAGAAACAAAGTTCTTATATATATATCAAAACAATCCCTGAAAATTTCACATGTATATCTGTAAAAGTACAGGAGTTATTGACCCCGTTGGCAAAAATATCATCTTCCCCACCCTCTCCCTCTCTCCGAACTCTACAGCGAAAAGGAATGACTGGGCTATGGGGTGAGGTTAATTCTCTGCAAAAAAAAAAAAAAAATAAATAAATAAATAAAATTGGTATTTCATAGGGTTACTCACTTCATTAGCGATAAAAATATAGAACTTTCCTGGAAATTTGCAACTAACAAAGCTGAAGGACAATTAGCTCCATTTATTATAAAACACAGCACTTTTAACTAATGACCGTGTTAAAGTTGGATGGAAGACTTTCTGGGATAAGCGCCACAGGTACACGGGCTACCATCTCGTGATCCCATGTCCCACACAAGAGTGAGGAAATCTTAACCAAGGCTGCAACTCACTCAACTTTACATAAATTTCTTACCTAACTGTTTGAAGGTACTGGGTAACTCTTCTGCGTCATCAACTGACGGCTCATTGACTCGCACGAGTGTACAGCTTAGAGATCTGGCATAAGAAGGCATGCAAAAAAGTATTAACACGATCTTAGCGAGTTTCAAAGAAATAATACTAAACAAAGTAATATTAACAAATACATCGCATGAATGCCAGGCCTCATGATCCACTGCTTGACGTCCCTCCACAAACGTTTGATGTTCTGAGTAAGGATTTCGCTGTTCTCTTTCGGGTGATTAACTGTCAGGTGACTGTGTCCGAACAAAGGTAAGTCAGGATAAGCGACCCACATGTCAAAATAGATAAAAAGAAAAAAAAAAAAAACGAACCCCGACACACCATACTGATGGACAATTGTCAAAGTCACATCACGGTCACCAGGTTGAAAAATAACACCATCAACCAATAAATCAATGAAGCGAAGCTTACAGACACATTTAGTACCTCTAAGCAACCTCGATTGCTTCAAAATCAGGCCTCTTTCATACTTCTGTTACGTGACACATCTGTCACGTAGGTTAAAAAGTATCGTCAACCAATTGATGAATTTAAAGTAAATAAAAAATTAGTTTTGGTGAGCGAAGTAATTGGTGAATAGCAATATTCCCAATGAGCATTTTTTTTTTTAATGGATCCATGTATTCACCAAATTAGTACAAACATCAGCAAATATTTCTCGGTCTTGAGCACAAATATTTTATGGTGGCTCTTCCAAATGGGGGCTCTTCCCCCCACTCAAAATAATTACCAAAATTTAAACTTAACACATTTTGGAGGAAAGTCAAGGCTCTGTAACAGTTTATCAGTCATATCTTCATTTCTAAAACACTGGGAAATCACTGTGTAGCATGTATTCTCACAATCAAGGCCCAGAGACACCCTACCGGAACAAAATCATATAAAGAACTATTTCACAATTACGAAGATAGAATTGCTTTAGCAATGAAAGGGGTTGGCCAAAAACACCACGTGGAAATGAAGACTCTGATTGGTCGTTTGGATGAAAGTTGCACAAGACACACAGGTTCTAATAATATGGAAAATTAAACAAGGAAAATGTTTTTTTAAGGGGAAAACTGTTTTAATTTTTTTTTATTTTTTTTTATTTTTTTATTTATTTTTTTTTTTTTTTTTGACAAAAGCTACATATAAGATCTAGCATGAACAGCATCGGGAGAATTAGAAGACATATTTTGTCATATATGATGGTGGTGTTTGTGTATACATATGCCGAATATATCTAATTTCTTGGGGTTTTTTAGTCTGATAATGATGTAATATTCTTGAAAGCTTTTAATGCTTGATGGCTCATATACCCTTGATACTATTATTCATAATTAGATTTAAACATAAACAAATACACACTGACACAAACCCACACACACACACACACACACACACATATATATATATATATATATACATGTGTGTATGTGTCGACCATTGTTTTTTTTCCAGATGTAATACTCAATGTCAAATAAACTGATGATTTTGGGGGGGTTAATGTTGCTACCCACATGCCATTGGAATAAAAAAAAAAATTCTAACCAGACTCAAAGTAATTTAACTTTGCTGCCTACTTCGATGTCTCAGTAGGAAAGTCATTTGTATATGAGGCAGCAAGAAAGGTCAGGAGACTAGTGCATCTGCAAATAGGTAATCTGTTCCTTACAAAATATCCCCTTAATAATAAGATGTTGATAAGTTAATTAATTAGTATAAAATCAAACATACAATATCGTTTCGAGGCGAATTATTCTTTTATTATAATTCTCTTTGTATACGTTTGGTTAGTATTGAGCTAGAATGGCTATTTCTAGAAAATAGCTTGTAAGAATAAACTTGGTAATTAACATATGGATAATTCCTAACTATTTCACTTTTAAAAATGATAGGAAAAATTGGAAGTGGGAAATCTCCGATAATATTTATCTCAACAGACGACTACAAGATTCTATCTATCCATCATTGATTTCACAATTAGACAATCGAAATACAGTTCCCAAAAAAGCAAACACTAGGAATTTAAGCTGAAAAATAACCGTGTTACAAGGCTATACGAAGAAATTTCCAATGTTAAACCTTAATATTATTTTGATTCTTCTTGTTGAAATTCCCCGTTCTTTTTTAGAGCGAATCCTAAGAAATTCCTCGAAAGTTTATAAAACCCTTGGGATTGCAAACGACCCCCAAAAAGCTTTCTCTGCTGCTTTTGAATTCTTCGATAAGGATTTTTGGGTTGTGAAGCTCTGCCATTTTATTAGTTTTCCTTTTCTTTATTTCCACTGCCTTTCCCCTTCCATGAAACTAGAGGGCTATTATTTCATTGATGCTTGAGCATCATCCTTCTTTTCATTCATTTTTGGGGGTATCTAGGTTGGAAAGGATGATCAAGTTGTTTATCCCATAGATAATTGCCCGAGAAAAGTTAATCAAATCTTTTATGATTCGTGCATATATATGATTGATTTTGTGTATACAAGAAATACACACACATATACTATATACATACACATACGCATATAATGTTTCTTGGAAACTCTAAACCATTAGAATCATTACCAGTTTCGTTCAAATCCAAGACATCATCTATATAAAACCAGTAGGGATTCTTCACTTAGTTTCTCATTATTTCTATTGCCTTCTAGGACTAACAAATGTGTACCAAGACTTTACCACTTCGGATGGGGTAGGTCGCAACATTACTATTCAATATATATAAATATATATATATATATATATATATACATATGTATATATATATATATATATATATACTGTATATATATATATATATATATATACATATATATATATATATATACATACATATATATATATACACATATATATATATATATATATATATTTTATATATATCTTTCCCGTCATGCTCAGGAGGGAGATGAGGTACTCATACCCTGGTGATAGAGGCTACCCCTAGAGGTACACTCGGAAACCACACTCTAGCACCAATTGCTGCACCACCGAATTGTCGTCACGAAAGAGGAAGGGAGTAGGAAGGGTTTAATCTGTGTGTGGCTTAATTGGTAACGACCTTGCCTTTCATTTAAAGAGACTAGGGTTCCGGACACCTCTTACGTCCTGCAGAAAATTTCTCTTTTGATAAAGAGCTCCTCACTTCCCGTTCCACCAGGTGGCATGATTGATAGCTGCCTTGCCTTTCATTTGAAGAGATGGGTTTCATCCCAATATGAAGGCTAAACATAATTCTATTAAACACAATTTTGTGTTGATTTTTTTCATATATTGACTCATTAAGGGTCATTCAAATTAAATGTATTCACTTGTGCTACATGGTGTGTCAGGGAGCTAGGTAAAACTCGCTGGTATGTAAGCTAATGGTGTCACCAGATAAATCCATACATAGAGTTAGCACTTCTGTTTCGACTTCTTTTGAGAGCTCTGGTATACGATTGGTAACTACCTTGCCTTTCACTTGAAGGAACTAGTATTCATTCCTAATATGAGCTAGAGACTTTTCTCCTATTTAATAAGATATCATAAGGATTTTCATCACACATGCACTCATACACGCCATACATACAGATTTACTTAAATACTCTGGCACCTA
>NC_090750.1:5680869-5685869 GCF_036898095.1 Palaemon carinicauda
TGTAGGACTTTTTTAAGATTTTAGGTGTGAATGTTGAGAGCAAATTCATTATTGAGATATATATTCGGCCTATTTCTTCTTCATTTACACAAAAAAATGGCTTATTGAAAAAGTCTTGCAATATTTTCAGTGATCATTCTATCCAAAATAAATGTCTTAATTTTTTCATTCTACTTTCTTTCGAGTATTGCTCTCCTGTGTGGTCTTCTGCTGCTGCTAGTTTCCATCTTAATTTGTTGGAAAAGAACTTATGGTCCATTAAATTTCTAATTCCTGATCTAGATATTAATCTCTAACACCATTATCCAGTTAGTTCATTATGCATGTTGAGTAGGATTTTCCTTAACTGACCTTTCATCACATTCAGATCTTCTCAGACGGTGTCATCTTGGACGTAATGATAGGGATACAGTTAAGCAGTAATTCTAACAGCCAAGCCTTCTCCATCATAAGGCTCAATACTACATGGTTTTCAAGAAGTTTTATTTCAGCTATGACCAGACTTAGGGATGGTCTCAATAAGACAGTTGAATCGGTGGACCTTCAGAAGTTCAAACTTGCAGCGAACGTTCTTATGTTGAACAGGCTGACATAAATCTCTCTTCATGATTTATGAATGACAGGTTTTTTTCAAACTTGGTACTTATTTTAAAATATTGCTTATTAATTATTCAATATTATTCATGGAGTTTATTTATTTCCTTTCCTCACTGTGCATTTTTTTATATTAGAGCCCTTAGCATTGTATCATCCTGCTTTTCCAACTAGGGTTGTAACTTAACTAATAATAATAATAATAATAATAATAATAATAATAATAATAATAATAATAATAATAATCATACGCAGAGATGGTATGCTACACTCACCTATCTTTCAAAAGCTGAAAGCACATGAGCCTATCACTGATATGATGGACCTCTGTGACATAACATAGATTAAATTCCCCGATCAAATCCTTAATATTCTGTTTCCAAAAAGGATTCGATGATATTGGCAATGGGTTTCCTCTCTAAACTCGCAATCAAAGTCCAATTAATCATAGGTATACACATCAATGTTGATTTTTAATTATATCACAGAAAAGGTAGTTAGTACCAACCTCCAACCTCTAATACAGGGCAACCCTTCAAATATGACGCGCCTCCACCCCCCCCCCCCCCCTTCCCCCCGACAAAATGAAATACGGCATAGATAAAATCTATGAAGTTGCGAAATAGAGTGAAATTTGAAACTATTCCATGAATATTTCTTTTTTGTTAATTTCCCGTGACTTTTTATGCTTTGAATTTATATATATAAACACACACACACACACACACACATATATATATATATTTATATTTATATATATATATATATATACATATATATATATATATATATATATGTATATATATATATATATATATATGGCTATATATATATACATATATATATATATATATATGTATATATATATATGTATATATATATATATGTGTGTGTATATATATATATATATATATATATATTTATATATATATATATATTCTTTACCCCTCAGATATCTTCAACACTTTAGAATGTTTCAGATTAGTAAAGGATTTTCTTTTTGCTAGTTATGCGCCTGTGAAACCACATATCATTACAACCCCTTGCAAATCTCCTGGGAGAGGGCTTGGTTAATGCGTTAATGGAAGGAAACGTCCATATTGGCCTTGATTCAACACCCGATATATAGATTAGAAAATCAAGAGAGAGAGAGAGAGAGAGAGAGAGAGAGAGAGAGAGAGAGAGAGAGAGAGAGAGAGTTGATTTTTAGTTTCCAAGTATTTATAATAGTATCTTTTTGACGGTAAACCGGTTATTATTATTATTATTATTATTATTATTATTATTATTATTATTATTATTATTATTATTATTATTATTATTATTATTATTGTCGCAAATGATAACCCGTAGCTCAGTCATTCACTAATCATAAATATTTTCGGGGAGGGAGTCAATAACTCCTATATCAATGAATATATTCAAATGAAATTTAAAGGGATTATTTAGATATATATAAGCTTTGTTTTCGCCAATGTCCATGTTCATCTCTCCTATAGACATGCCTTAGCTGTAACTTTTGTTCGTAAGTGGCTATATTTAGCTAACAAATCAGCGAAGAGGAGCAAACTACTCCTTGAGTTTTACATATATCCAAATTATTTTCACAGGGTCTGATGGGTGTTATGTGGACTACATTCATATCAATTTACGTATTCATAATTGAGTCACAGTTGTAATTTTTTGATATCTGCCTGAGGCCGATTTTTGGCGGCGCCGTCAATTAGTCGTAGAATACTTCACATATCTAAATAGAATTTTAGTGATTTATGGGATGGATATTTATATTGTTCATAAAAATTTTCATATTAATATCTGCCATAGAAAAACCAAAGGAGTGGGTTGAAGGGTTATTTGTGGCGGTGGAGTAAATTGTTCCTAAAATAATTCAGCTAATATTTTCGGCGGCGGGGTTATTACCTCCTATGCTTATAAATATATTCAAATAAAATTTTAAGGGATTATTTAAATAAATATAATCTTTGTTTTCGCCAATTTCCATGTTCATACATGCTATAAGCATGCCTTGGCTGTCCCTTTTGTTTGTAGGTGACGATTGTTAGCGGAAAAATCAGTGAGGAGCCGGGAACTACTCCCAGAGTTTTACAGATATCCAAAATATTTTCACAGGGTTTGATGGGTTATATTTGAACTACATTCATACCAATTTTCGTATTGATACTTGCCATAGAAAAGTCACAAAAGTCATTTTTAGATATCCGTGCGAGGCCAATTTTCGGCGGCACCGTGAATTACTCGTAGAATACTTCACATATCTAACTGAAATTTTCAGGAATTTTTTGAACGGATATTTACTTTGTCCATATAAATTCACTATATACCACAAAAAAAAGCCACATCATATATCTATTTCGGTATAGGTTGAATTATTTTTTTTTTTGGCGGTGAGTAAATTGGTCCAAGAATAATTCACGTATCCAAGTGCAAATTTCAGGTGTTAATTGGAAACATAGTTTCTCTGTTCCTACCAAATTCCAAGGTAATGTCTACAATTGAAGACAGAGCTCTGAGGTAGCCTTCTTAAATATGATGTCAGATGAAGCAACATTACAGTGAACTGATTGATAATGAACGACATCAACGAGGGACAATGCAGATCTCATAAACAATATCCGTCCCGAGTTCAGCGAGTTATTATTATTATTATTATTATTATTATTATTATTATTATTATTATTATTATTTCTTGCTAAGCTATAACCATAGTTGGAAAAGCAGGATGCATTAAGCCTTAGGGCTCAAACAGGGAAAATAGCCCAGCGAGGAAAGGAAATAAGGAAATAAATAAACTACTAGAGAAGTAATGAACAGTTAAATAAAACAGTAACAAGAAAATAAATCTCATATCTAAACTATAAAAAACTTAAAAAACAAGAGAACAAGAAATAAGATAGAATGGTGTGTCCGAGTGTACCCTCAAGCAAGAGAACTTCACCGCAGGACGGTGAAAAGCCATGCTAGAGGCGGCACTACCTAAGACTAGAGAATAATACTTTGATTGTTTAGTGTCCTTCACCTAAAAGAGTACCTTGTCATAGCCAGAAAGTCTCTTCTACCATTACCAAGAGAAAAGCAGCCACTGAACAATTAAATTGCAGAAGTTTACCTCTTAAGCGAAGAGGAATTTTTTATTATTATTATTATTATTATTATTATTATTATTATTATTATTATTATTATTATTATTATTATTATTATTATTATTATTATTATTATTATTTGCTAAGCTAAAACCCTAGTTGGAAAATCAGAATACTATAAGCCATAGGGCTCCAACTCGGAAAATACCCCAGTGGAGAGAGAAAGTAGGGAAACTACAAGAAAAGTAATTAACTATCAAAATAGAATATTTTTAGAACAGTAACAACATTGTAATAAATATTTCATATTATACATAATATCCTTTTACTCGTGATACGGTTGCTTAACCATAATTTTTTTTCTTCTAAAAGGCACTAGAAGAGTTGGTAGACCCAGGCCTACATGATTGAGGACTCTGAAGGGTGAATTAGGAAATGAGGAATTACGATATAATAATTTAAAAAGCTGAAGAGAGATGACCGGCGAAATCGTATTAAAGCCCTCAGTGTAGTCATGCGTATGAGGATAGGGACTAATATGTAAGGAATAGGCCAGACTTTTTGGTGTATATGTAGGCAAAGAGAAAATGAACCGTAACCAGAGAAGGATTAAATGTAGTACTGCCTGGTTAGTCAAAAAAGCCAATAACTTTTTAGCGGTAATATCTCAACGGGTGGCTGGTGCACTGGCCAACCTACTACATGCAGCCCACAGCAGTTTACTAACAACTAGCTATATAACCAATTAAATAAATCATATATATGTATAAGTGTGTGTTTATATATGAATATTTATAAATACATATATATATATATATATATATATGTGTGTGTGTGTGTGTGTGTGTATGATAATTTTATCACTACTGTACAACTCATGATATCCATTTTTTCAAATTATCCACAAATACAGATATTCCTTTTTCAAAGAGCCATTTTGCACGGCCAAGGATTCGAACCTTATCGGTGACTAGAAATAATGGTAAATATTTGAGTAACCCTATTCCTCTATTAAGACACTGAAGACTTCATTTCCCATCTGCTATATCTAATCCTTCCGATTCCATGAATTCCATGAATTGGACCTAGCATCGAAACCAACCAATCTCCAACGTTATAGTTGATTGCTAAATATGTTACACTTGGCTATTCAATAAATTTTCTTTTGGGTCTTTTATACCTTGGTAGACTGACTGGATATATATATATATATATATATATATACATTATATGTGTGTATATATATATATTATATATATATTTATAAATAAATAAATAAATATATATATATATATATATATATTC
>NC_090750.1:5690869-5718369 GCF_036898095.1 Palaemon carinicauda
TGAACGTACCGTCACAACAACGGTTTGAAGATGTAACTACCCAGCTGATATCACCTGTAGGTTGATTACGCACACAGATGTGTTCTGTTTTTATGTACTAGTACTTTGGTTTGTAAACACTTTGCTAGTGGGATATAGCTATAAGAGAATATTATGATTGATAATCTTTTTGGTGATTTTTTTCCTTTATATGGGAGGGCCATCCTGTATGTTTCATTTTACCTTTTTGATTTTTGTATGATATGTACCTCTTTTTACTTGTGATATCTCTGTGGATCTATATATATTTTTCTTTTCCAGAGGGAATGGTTTGGTTTTATGTTGTATGATTTTTTGTCAACTGTTATTATACCATATATCTAATTACAGAATCTAGGGCGGAGAGTGAGACTGAACCATGTAACGCCTCCCCTGTGAAGTTGTTGTTTAGGCGAACCTGAGGATTAAAATCCTAAGTTGAGTACTTTTTTTTTGTATGATTTGTTTTACTCAAGGATATCTTCGGATTTCAGTTGCTAGTGTGTAACCTTTGGATATTTTGGATCTTAGTTCTTGCTTGCCTAAAGTTGTCAAGAATTACTTGCCATAATTTTTGGATTTATACCAATGTAACCTTTTTCAGTAATTTGTTTGCTCACATTTACTTTTTTTATATTATCCTTTTTTGTATATAATCCTTTTTGAGTTTGTTTTTGGTTCCATTTAATCACATTACATATCTTGTATTATGGTTCCTATTTTGCTCATAATTAGAAAGCAAAACTACTATAATGAAATATGTGAACTTGCTTGTTCAGACTTTGTAGTTTGTTGTTGTTTGAGTTTTTTTTTTTTTTTTTTTTGAGAAGGTGAGATTTTTTGCACCCAGAGCGAACTGCAGCAGATTAGTAATGTTGGGGTTTGAATTTAAAGTAAATTTTGACGTGACTGTTTTTTTGTTGGAATTTATCAGTTCCAGGAGTAACTGTACCTTGGGAGGGAGGGATTTGTCACGTAGACATCGATTGAGACCTCTGTTAGAGGTCATGTGAATAACCTCATCCCGCTGGTTTGCCTGGGAATATATGCTGTCTCAACTTCCACCGGCGACAGGATTCTGTCACTGTGTCAATCTGCAGACAAAGAATTTTTTCTGTCACCTCTTTGTTCTTACAGATTGCTTGGGAGAGCAACAGCCAGGAGACGAAGGCCTTCCGGATAACCATCCGGTTGGAGACAAGCGAACTACTCCCTCGATCCCCATAAGACCTGTAGCATCTCCCAATGGACGCCAAGTGTCACGACCGGCTATGTGCCACGCCCGATAGTCAGTCGGGTTGGAGTCTCTGCAACGAAACCAAGGCTCGTAATTACTCTCCTATTCAAGACCATCACTCTAAGAACTTTGTGTAAAACTTATACTTTTTTTTTTTTAAGTAGACTAACGAAGTGTGAGTAACAACAATTTTATTTTATGCCTTTGTATGTTCGTCTCATAGCTGTTTGTTCGCCCAAGAATAGTGCAATGATGATCAAGAATGAAAAAGCGCACTTATCTTTATTAATGTGACTGAACGCTTTACGGCCTTTTCAAGTAACTTAAGTGTGCTCAATAACTCATGTAATTTTTTTACTGAAATTCAAAATGTTGAATCGCAGATTAGCCTCTGCTTGATCCCGCTTTTCAGAAAATCTATTTTATTTAAATAGTTGAGAACTTTGACAATATATATAAATATGTATATATATATATATATATATATATATATATATATATATATATATATATATATATATATATATATATGTTAAAAATTGTAGTTTCTGGTTTTAGGACTCCACCGAGACGATTTACATTGTTCTCCTCGGGCGACCATTATATATATATATATATATATATATATATATATATATATATATATATATATATATATATATATATATATAACACTCGTGTTTTTCAATCAATGTAAATATCAACCACAATGGCATTTAATGCCGAATTCTATCTTGGGAATATATATGCACTGGAATTCATTTTATGATAATAGCTTCTGGCCGGGCAGATATTCGAAGCTAGTATCATGAAATTAATTCCAGTGGATAAATATTACCACGATAGAATTCGGTATTAAATCTCTTTGTGGTTGATATATATATATATATATATATATATATATATATATATATATATATATATATATATATATATATATATGTGTGTGTGTGTGTGTGTGTGTATGACTATTTGCTTGTGCGTTCACGTATTTTAACCAATATGTAAATCTCTGATGATAGAAAGCCTACGGATGAGATATACATAGCTGTTGCATTGCTGCATCACTATAGTGTGCATAAAACATAAGAAGTCATGATGATAGAAACAGCAGCCAAAAAGCAACCTCCAAGTAGGTATTATTATTATTATTATTATTATTATTATTATTATTATTATTATTATTATCTAAGCAATAACCCTAGTTAGTAAAGCAGGATGCTATAAGTCTAAGGGCTCCGACAGGGAAAATAGTTTTGCAGCCACATGATATGTGGCATTCATTAGATTGATAATTCACTTGTTTTTTTTATTATTATTATTTTCACCATCATTAAAACGTCGACTTTAGTGTTGTATAACTGTGAGAGGCTGAGAAAATGAGACATAATGTTAAAAGCTATATAACAACGCTAACTAACAAGTATGGTGACACCACGAAAAAAAAAAAAGCGAAAATTGAAGCCTTATCCCATTTGTTCTTGAAGTATTGATTTTCCCGTGTTTTACAGCCGTTATCTTCGCACCGAACTAGTGCCATTCTAAGTATCGATAAGTATTTCTCAGGACCCCCTAATAGCTAATTTAACATACTTGAATAAAGATAAAAATTCAACGTTTAGTTGGGCTTCCTGCTCGAAAAAAAATATATAAATTTTGATATGGTTGACGATTTTGAATGGCTGCATAGGTAGCTCTGCGTGAATAACGGTGTGTTTTCATTACGAAATATAGTTTAATGTAAAGTTGTTTTATCAATGAAAAAATATATTGCAAATATAAACTCGTTTCTTGAAAAAGAAAAAGTTTCAATGACATACATATAAAAGCTACGAAATGATAAATAATGGACATGACTAAAAGTCCGGGCGGTAATAGAAGATTAAGACCCCACTGGCTGAAATGTTTCAGTAGCCCACTAGAAATTTTGAGGAATTCATTCGAATTTTAAGTTTATACGTGACTTTTAGATGTCGGTAAGGATAGGCTATTGTTATTTGGAATTTGCTACGCCTTTTTCATGAAAGAACATCATCAATAGTCTCCTCTGCTTTTACCCCAGGTTCAACAGCAATCCCCTGAAGTCATACAGAAAAAAAAACATCTTTCCTACCGTTATCCCTACATTAATGGGTCAGTCGCTTGATGCACCTTCTCCAATGACTTCTCTCACAGGTATTTTCTTCCACCAAACCTTTTCACTACATATCATCCTTCACCTTATCTCGCCATCTAATTCTCTGCCTCTCTCTTAATCTTTTCCCCTTAACAGGTTCCTGCCTCTTCACTCTCTTTCCATCATCCATACTCAACACGTGGCCACACCATTTCAGTCGTGTTCGTATCGCGTCTGTAGTCTTTACAACGTGTACTATTCTTCTTTTCTTATCTTTTCAAATCTTTTGGTGGATAGCAAATTATGTGGAAACTAACATTTATCTGTAAAATGGTTTCAAATCAATTTTTTTCTTTTAACCCCCATATGTTCCATTAACCAACTCTCTGGTTCATGAGAACGGTAAAGTTCTATAGACTTGTTATAATAAAGCATCTCTTACAGAGTAGGAGATTTTGTGGCTAGGTAATTGATTGTTGAAAAGTAACAATTATTATTATTATTATTATTATTATTATTATTATTATTATTATTATTATTATTATTATTTCAGCTACAACCTTAGTTGGACAATCAGGGTGCCATGAGCCCAAAGGTTCCACTAGGGAAAAATAACCAAGTTAGGAATGGGAATAAGGAAATATATAAACTTAAAGAACAAAAATGAACAATTGAAATTAAATATATCAAGAACAGTAAGAAAAGACTTTTGAAATTTCACCAATTCAAATACCAGATTAGAAAGATTATATCACAACTTGGTCACAGCTGGAATAAAGCTTCTAAAATATTGTGTAGTATTGAGCCTCATGATGAAGGCCTGACTATTAGAATTAAGTGCATGCCTAGTATTACAAACAGGATGGAAATGTCAAGAAAGATCTGAACGTAAAGTATGGTCAGAATTATGAAAAACCTTATGCAACATGCATAACGAACTAATTGAACGACGGTGGCAGAGATTAATATATAGATCAAGAATAAGAAATTTAATAGACTGTAAGTTTCTGTCTAACAAATTATTTTAAGGTTCAGCAGCTGAAGACCAGACAAGAAAACAATGTTCGAAACAAGGTAGAATGAAAAAATTAAAACACTTCATCAAAATAGATCGATAACCGAAAATTTTAAAAGACTTTCTCAATAAGCCATTTTTTTTTCTGCGTAAATAAAAAAAAAGAAAAACCTAATTCGTTTCTCAAGAGTAAAGTTGCTATCAAGAATCACACCTATAATCTTGAAAGTCATAAAAAGTTAAAGAAACATTATCAATACTGAGAACCGGATGTTGGAGAGCCACTGACCTCGACCTACTTACAAACATTTATACTTCAAGTTCTGTTAGGGTTCAACTTCAAGCTCCATAATTTGTCCCATGCACTAATTTTAGCTAGATCTTTAATAAGGGGTTCAACAACCCTAAATTTACATTCAGAAGATGGAATTAATGCAAAGAGAGTAGCATCATTTACATATAACGCTCAATAAATTAAACCAAACAGGCCTATAAGTTACACTAGTTATAGGATCAGATGCATTACCATTTTTCTTCTAGGATTATATCCATTCTTAGAAGATAAACAGCGCGAAAAATCTATTTTTGGGTGAGATAGCCATGTCGTCCTGATGGAAGTTCCTATTAGTAGCTTCCTAAGGGATATATGTACTACAGTGATATTCCTAGAGAATTTACCTTTAGGTCTCCAGAATTCTAACTCCTCGCGTGAATATCCTTAAGATTTCTCTCAAGGATATCGCATAATATCAGGGGACATATTCTTAACACGCCACATAGCAATCTGCCCCCCGAATAGCGTTTACGCTTCGAGGGGGAAAGTGGCAAGATTAGAAGGGGAGCCATATCAAGGTTACCCTAGTTCCCATACTACTATTGAGTATAACAACTGTGCCATATCCAAGATGGTGGACATTCGTTGTAGCATTGAGCACGGTGCTACAGATACAGTAGTTTCGGGAGGGATTCTTTGAAGATCTTTTCTTCAGAAAAGGAGGGTATGTCCATCAGGACGACATGGCTATCTCACCCAAAAATAGATTTTTCGCTTCGCTCAAAATCCCTTTTTTGGGCTCAAGCCATGTCGTCCTGATGGAAGCATACCAGAGCATTAAAGTATCTGTGGATTTTCATCAGTACCTTAACCTTGGAACAATATTTCTATGGTCATCTGGACCATTTGAGACAAATGACGTTATCGTTATCCGTCATCATCACTAACCATAAACAATGTGAGTGCTTCCTACCCCCTACAGGTAAGAGTCACTCTAGACGGTAGAAAAGGGCCTCAAGGTTATCATATATTGTATGAACAAGCATAAGTATACACTGGGTATACAATAGTTTCATGGTTTGTATATATTGCCGAAACAATATCAGTGTCCATTATATCCATTGTTTGCAAGCATACAATGATATATAGTTTACTTACATGAGTTAGCCAAGGAACTCTATCCAAATTGTCGGGGGAAGTAGGACACAATTACGTTCTGATAGACTTTTATTTCTAATAAATAACTAAATGAATTAACAAGTAAAACAAATGTAGCATGATAAACGAATTACACATGTGATATACACAGAAATTATTTTCCCTTTTGTTTGAAAGGGAGGAAATGATGAGTGCCACTCTCAGTCTGAAGAAAAGTTTTTGATAAAATTTTTCTTCATAATTTCTGTACATGTTATATCCTATTGACATTGTGTACTACTTACACATGGCACAAGTGTTCTCTGTATAATTCCACACCTGAGATTTTGTACAGATTTAGTGTTACCATGGTAACACTCATATAAAAGGGGATCACACTAAAAGTGTTGACACCCTCTCACTTTAATTGACAGTCCCAATCAATTAGCTGTTCATCACAGAATTAGACAAGAGGTTTTAATACACTACCTGCCGCCACCACATAATGCTTCAGTTCATGGACCTGCTTGGCATAGTCTTTGTAGAACACTCTGGATGATTTCCATCTATTATATGAGCGAAGACGCTCAAAGTCCATATACTGAAAGAAGTTCAGTGATGAAGCAGTTTTTCTCACATCATGACCTGCGGGAGTACTGTCAGGATCAGCTCTGTGAATAAAGTAGGTGAGCTTCGCCCTCATTTGTTTTAGGGATAAATTTGATCCAGAGGTTTCTCCTTTAAAGAGCTTTCCTCCCCTGAAGTCTGAAGTTCTTCGAAAATAGACCTTTAGACACTCTATAGAAAATAGAGAGACATCTTCCTTCAGAGGGCAGATTCTCCAGGGACCCCACCTCTTAGTGGGTAGCTCGTTCTTAGCGAGAAAGGTTAGATCAGGAAGGAGATTCAGTTCTCCCGCTTCTGTGAACTGAATGTGGCCCTCATCTCTAGATAGGGCCACTATTTCACTAACTCTAGCCCCGGAGGCTATAGCGAATAGAAAAATAACATTTTGGGTTAGATCCTTGAGGGAACAATCTTCAGTGTTCACAGATGAGGCATAATGTAGGACCTTGACCAAAGACCATGAGATGGGCTTTGGCGGTGCTGCAGGCCTAAGCCTTGCACATGTCTTCGGAATCTTATTAAAGATTTCATTCAACAGATCTACTTGAAAGGCATATAGAAGACGTCTAGTCAAGGCTGACTTGCACGTAGATATCGTGTTAGCCACCAGACCTTGATTATGAAGGTAGACAAAGGAGACACAGAAGTTCATTGAAATTTCTTTCAGTCCTTTTGCTTTTACAAAAGCAACCCACTTTTTCCAAGATGACTCATATTGTAATCTAGTTGACTTAGACTTGTATTCTTCTAAGAATTCTATATTGCCTTCTGAGATCCCAAATTTTTTCCTAACCACTAGGGCAAGAAAATCATAAAATAAAGGGTTTGGGCTCTCTGTGATAAATCAAAGGCAATTAACTTCTGAACCTTCTGAGATAGTCTTGAGTTCAGAACTAGGGCCAGCCTCAGCCTCATTTCCTTCACTAAAGGGAACCGGTTGCTCTTGGGCTACTTGTGAGCCAACAGAGCCACTCCACCCTGAAAGGATCTCAGCATGTTGAGGACCTTCAGCAGGAGATTGATTGGGAGGAACAGGAATTCCTGAGTCCGTCCCTTCTATACTAGAGACATGATGTCTGTTATCTCCACTAGATGATCCTCGTATGGGGCTACACAACGAAGTAGATTCTTGATAACGCTCATGACAAAGAGGTCGATCTGCAGCTCGGGGACTTGTTCCCATCTGGGACAGAATAGGTCTGCATCTGTGGACTATTCTAACTCTATCGGCTTGAGCCCGAGTAGAGTATCCGCTGTTACATTGCAGATCCATTGTACATGAACTGCTGATAGGTGCCATACCTTTAGGTAAGGGATGGCTAACATCACCTATACTATACGAGACGCTCTCTAGCCTTGTCGGTTCCGACGTCTCATTATCGCTTCGATGATCCATATCAGCCAGTGGAGGTCGTCTGATCTGCGTGGAGAGAGTTTCCCCACCCACGACAGGACCAACATGGGCTTGGATAGGCTTTTGGCCTTTGACTATTTTTCGGGAAGCGATTAAGGGAAAACCCATATCGTACCTGTTAGACCTCTTCGAGTGTTTGACGCATCTTTCAGCTGTGCACTTAGCACTGGGTCGGTCACTATTGCGAACTGGAGAGAATTCAGAAATCCTCCCTGATTACCATAGTCTCTTGACCGACCCTGCGATCTCCTTTTACATTCCCAAGGGACGACAGGTTTCAATGGTTTTTTGACCATTGAAGCCTTTGAGCTGGAGAGAATCGAAAATTCTTGAAGCTTATCTTGCATCCCCGATGTTCCGGGAGCCGGAAAACTTCCTTGGATGCCCATAGACCAGCCACTTCGGGTGCTGCCCGCCCCAGCCTTTCGTCCAGGTACATTGTTTCCTGAACCATTTCTAGGCTAGTTTTTTGCGTGAAGATACTTAGGACTGTGTTTAGTCCGATTAGTATCTTTCCTAGGACATATGATATCCTCTATAACTTGAATCCTGGGTAGGAGGAGAGGGGGCGACTGACAAGACTGCGAACACCCCTTTTTAAAATAAGGTCCTTATGTTCAGAAGGATTAACATTCAGAACTTTGCTGTTTTATTTGAACTTGTTGAATGGCCACAAGTCCAGAATGACTCTGAGTATTCTTGAGTCCTTTTTCTGAACACCAAACAACCTTCCCTGGAATTCGATGGACTATACTTACCTTACTACCTGTATGCTCTATAGCTTTAAGGTATACTCTTCCAGGAGGGGGTTGGATTGTAGGAAGAGTTGAGGAAATGATGGTGGAGGCTTGTCTATTTTCCATCCCAGTCCCATCTTGATTAGACCTGGGACCCAAGGATCAAAAGTCCACCGATCCTGAAGGAACCTCTCTCCTACCAGAAGCGTCTCTTTGCTTCGTCTGATCAGAAGGCTTACATATTCAACCTCTTGCCTGTGGCACCACGGTCATCGTAACTGTGGGATGTTGATGAACAGCCCCAGGAAAATTTTTAGACTTTTCCGTCTTCCTTTTAGGTTGGGGACTCAAATCATTGCAATACTTTCTCTTTGAAAAGATGCCCCACTTTTGGAGATATCCTATGTTCTCCGTGGTGGCCTTCTTAATCACCTCTCTAGCTACCTCATTTGGAAAGAGGTCTCTACCCCAGATGTCTGAAGATATTAGCTTCCTGGTTTCATGTTTCACTGTTGCGGCACCGAACACAAACTCCTTACAGGCTCTCCTAGACGTTATAAAGGCATACAGGTCTTTCATTAAGGTGGCCATAAGCATTTTGGCCAAGACCAAGAGCATATCTGGGGTACTTTGATGGGCTGAACACAACTCTATGCAGTTCTGTAGGAACAGGGAGGCTGCAAGTCTCTCATTAGCCTCTTGTTCCTTGTCCAAAATTCACGTCTGGTTTTCCTACTGAAAAAGTTAAGTGGACTTCCTTCCAATTCTTCTCCTGCGTGGGAGAGGCTGGTGACAGAGGCTTGCACTCCTTGAGTGCAGGAAATGGTCTACCTGCCTCCATTGCTTTGGCAACAGATTTAAATGCCTTCCACGTAAAGGGGAATGATATTGAAGCAGGAGCAAGAAAGGAAGGGTGTCTGTTACTTAGTATGAACACTTTCGACACTGAGTAACCCGCCTTTCTCAGGCTACTTGACAAGATGGCCTATGCCCTATCCTGGTCGAAAATCATGACCTCCTTCAGTTCCGTTTCTTTTCTTGACGTTGGTTCATGCTTCAGTAGAATGAAGCAATTAGGGAAATCGTCAAAGCTTGGCGAAAACTGGATTTCGTCTAAAGGAACAGCAACCATCTTCTCAGAGATGTAGAGTTTGCCGTTTAAAATCTGCATAAGCCCCGCAAACCTCCAGGGATTGGTTTTGGAGCATGTTGGAAGGTCTTGGTCTCTGGGTCGTTTGTATGACCCTTGGGGAGCGACAAGTGGAGCTTCACAGAGCACTATCTTGGATTTCACTTCCTCCTTTTTGTCTTGTTTGAGAAAGTTTTCTATTAGACCTTTCATTTGGGCCAGTAATTGGTCCATTTTGTCTAATAGAGGGTTAGAAGATGAATATGTCGATGTCAATGGGTCTAAAGCCGGCACAGACGGAATCAATTCCGACACAACATTGTCCACCCTTTCCCATGGGGGCTTACTGCCCTCCGTCCCAAGTGCTAACTGGCCGCAGGGAGGTGTGAATCGTGCCTGGGGGACCACTATTTCATTACTTGCTGTCGGGAATAGTAAGCTACGCATCCTATCATTAGATAGGTATGGTCCCGGAGAGATTTTCTGGAATCCTCTCACCCAGTTGCATAGTTTGTTACGAGCTGCATCCCTAGACTCCATCGACTTGGAATTCTTGAAACCCTCGGACATTAAGGTCCAACATACATTGCAAACTAGGGGGTTCCAATAATGCAGGGATTCGGAAATATTATTGCAGGGGGCATGAAACCTGCAAGTATTATGACCATAAAAGCCCTTACTCATGGTATTGCAGAAGACTGCAACACATGTCATCTGGGGTTCCTCTTGTAAAGAAAGGAAAGCAGAATAAGTATACAATTGATTATCTCACTGATAAGCAATATGTAAAAGTCCTCTTTTAACTAAAATAGCTTAGGATAGTAAGCTAGAGAGGGATATAGGGAGACATATACTTGTGTATCCCTTGCAAGAAAATGCTGTTACCTCCCCTCAGTATTAAATATAAGGAGATTCCTATCAAGGAACTCTAACGAAAGGGTTCTAACCCCTAAGGGAAGAAAAGTGTACAAGTCACTGCTCCTTTTTATTCTTTAACACTGTGGGGTAAGGAGAACTGATTTCTAATCAGAGTATTGAAGGAATTCTATTCTTTCAATATAGGAACGGTCTCTGCAGAAGACCGCACAAGGGTACCCAAGATATGTTAGAAACTAAATACTACATAATCAAACTTTAGGTTTTCTGTTTGCATTATATACTATATTGCAAAATACCGACAACTGTATATTTATATATAATGTAGTTGAGCCAGTGTGCTGACATTGTGGCAAGCATCTGATGGTACGGTCCAGCCTGCATGACGCCGACTGGAGTACGAAATATAAAAGACATATATTTGTGTATCCTACCCAGCCCATTTGCTGTTACCTTCCCTTACAATATTAAAATCTTAAAGTTTTCTGATCAGGGAAACTCAGGATATGGGTTTTAACTTTTAGAGTTAGAAGTGTAATAATACCAGCCCTTTACATTATTTAATATTGTAGGGTAATATGAAAAATGATTTCTAATTAGAATATCAAAGAAATTCTATTCTTTTAATATAGGATTGGTCTCAGCAAACACTCGGGCAAAGATACCCAAGATATATTGGAAAATAACTACTAGTATAATATATACAATAGTTTTTCTATATGCAGTATATCCTATACTGCAAATGCACTGACTACCTGTATAAACATATACTGTAATTCAGCCGGCATATAGCCGGCATAGCTAATCCGTGCCAGCACAGCCAGCATACTACCTAAAGAGAGAGAGACAGCAAGGAGTGAAGGCTGCATTATTACTATATATATATATATATATATATATATATATATATATATATATATATATATATATATATATATATATATATATATATACTAATTAAGGATGTAAATATCTAATTTACTGCCTTTCTCCAGAAAGAAGGTTCAAATGGAAGGGAAGAATATAACATTCAGGCTTCCATCCAGCCACCAGTACCATCGCCAGCCAGGTCTGGCCGGCATAAAGCTGGCAGTCTAGCAGCCGGCAGCACTGGTACAGTCGGCATACTGCTGGCTGAGTCAGCCCCTATCTGTGCCGGTCTGGTCCGGCCTACCGCCAGCCAGGCTAATATCCCGGCGACAGATCTTGTGGCTGGCAGACCAAGAGAGGGCTGAAGAACCTTGTGACTGAAGGGACTTCCCACCAACAGCCGTCAAGGCTGCCGACAGATGACATGGCTGCCGGCAGCCTGCACAGCCGCCAGCAGCCGTCATAGCCGTCGACAGTTTGTATAAAACATGGGTGCCGGCAGCCAACATGGCAGCCGGCAGTTGTCATGACTGCCAGGTCGGACAACAGCTGCTGATAAGGAGTCTGGCCAGCCCCAGCAATCCACCGGCAGACGGCGAGATTGCAGGACGACGGCTCAAAGAAATACGATGGCTCGCCATCACAAAGAACAGAGGGGGTGGGAAAAGGGTCCTGTATGAGGTGTGGAAGGAGCCGGCAAGGTTGCCGATCCTACACGCCCTTAAGAAACTCTGTTTCAGTATCAGCACCATCCTAGGCTGCAGGAAAATCTTATTCCCCAAACTAGGGTCTGCCAATACAGTTAAGGGGATGGCTCCTCTCAACAGGGGAGAAACAGAGTTCCAGTGCCGGCGCCATCCTAGGCCTCAGAAAAATAACTATTCTTCAGCCTAGGGACTGCGAGCACAGGACTAGTCTACTAGACCACAGGGAGAAGGTGGTGGCATCATACAACTACTTCAAGTGTGGCCTAGGGAGGGCTAGCCTCCAATGTCGGCAGCCTAACCGGCAGGGAAATGACTATTCACCCTGCCGGCCGACTGTCGGCACAAGACTAAATACTCTGAGGTTCTGACCGAATCCCAAAACCCTCTATCTGCGGTTTAGGGAAGGGACAGAAAACCCTAGGCTAGTCATGCCTGAATGAAAACTCGAGGCACGACCCACTAGGGTTGTAGCATAAGGCTACACTCAGAGGGAAAGAGAGATTACCCCTAAATCTCTACTAGAGATGAGTATCGGTTTATATAATAATTCAAGGAGATATCTATCTCCATTGAATTGATAAACCAATACAGGAGGGCAACCGGGGAAATATTGAAAGTATATTAAATCGCCTAGGTTAGGTTACCTAGGCGAGACGAGATCTCGGTTATCTAAACGACCGAAACTCTGACATATACGATCGACATAGAAAAAGGAAAATCATTTTCCTTTTGACTACACACGCACACCGAATAGTATGGCCTATTCTTTACACATTCTCCTCTGCCTTCATACACCGGACAACACGGAGATTACAAAACAGATCTTATTACTTCAGGTAATTATTCAGTGACAGCTTTTCTCTTTGTAAGGGTAGAAGATGTTCTTTAGCTATGGTAAGCAGCTCTTCTGGGAGAAGGACACTCCAAAATCAAACCATTGTTCTCCAATCTTGGGTAGTGTCTCAGCCTCTGTATCATGGTTTTCCACTGTCTTTTGGGTTAGAGTTCTCTTGCTTGAGGGTACACTTGGGCACACTATTCTATCTTATTTCTCTTCCTCTTGGTTTCTTAAAGTTTTTATAGTTCATATAGATGATATTTATCTTAATCTTGTTGCTCCTCTTAAACTATTTTATTTTTCTTTGTTTCCTTTCCTCATTGAGCTATTTTGCCTGTTGGAGCCCCTGGGCTTATAGCATCCTGCTTTTCCAACTAGGGTTGTAACTTAACAAGTCATAATATATATATATATATATATATATATATATATATATATATATATATATATATATATATATATATATATATATATATATATATATAAAGAGAGAGACGGAGAGAGAAAAAAGAAATGTTTTGTTTTTCCTCCTCCTTACACATATGATAATTATTGTTGTTTAGTTGATAGTTGAACCATGTGAATTTGATAGTGCTTGTGATCAAAGCTCAAATGAAAAGAAAAATATTTCTTATCTTATGAGAAAATCTGTCTTCGAAAGAATAAAGGAAAAACAATAAACGAGAATGTCATTAGTGACGATTCGTTTATCTTTGCCAATTTTAAACAAGCATAAATTAAATTTTATTAACAGTATCTGGGATAAGAAATTTTGTTTCATTGCTACTCAAATAACACTAAAATTTCTGATCACCAAACAGACTTCTGCGCCATCTATTGAGTTCCTATGCAGTCAACTTCCCCCCCCCCCCCCCCACCATGTACAAATTATATTTCTTATTTCAATCAGGTCTGTGCAAAACATTGTGCACTGACCATTACAAAGCTACGCAAATGAGAAGCGTATGAGTATAATTGTACATGCGATATGTAAAGACTATAGAAATACACACAAACCGATATATATATATATATATATATATATATATATATATATATATATATATATATATATATACATATCTATAAATATATATATATATATATATATATATATATATATATATATATATATATATATATATATATGTATATATATATAAATATGTATGCGTGTGTTTATATATATATATATATATATATATATATATATATATATATATATATATATATATATATATATACATATATATATATATATATATATATAATAAATTTATATATATATATATATATATATATATATATATATATATATATATATATATATACGTATGCATATATAGAAATTATTTTCTACACCATCTATTGGTAGCAGTAGCAACTAAACTGAGTTTAAAGTCTGCTTGCGCGATGAAAATTCTTGCATTAAACTGATGTGTAGAGCCATCTATTGAGCCCTATCGTGAATAGCACAACACTGCATTCCTTCATATTTATTCTTCAGATTAGCTATTTCTACGTATTTTGAAACCGTGAAATTAAATACAATGTGACATATTTCCATCAAATTCATCTAAAATTAGTTATTGCGAAGTAAGGATAACACATTTCCCACTTGCTGATTCCCATCTGTCGTCTGTTTGTTTACAAGACCAGTGATGGATGCATCAAGATTAACTTCTTACAAGATAGTGATGACCTCCCGGCTATTGATAATATTGTGCGTTAGGCAAAATTGAAAAGAATAAAGGAAATAAAAGTAAAAAGTTATGAGTCGCAAGTGGTTGAAAAGAAGGGAAACACAAAATGTTTACCAACTTATTTGCAGGAGCTTTGGTTGAAAGACACGGAAACACAGGAATTTTACAAGACTAAACCACTCTCAATATTAACCGCGATTAGGTCTACTTTTCTGATTATAAGAAAATATATTACGTGAGTTATTTACAAACACGAAGATGAATATAACTCCCAAATATTTTCTCTAAAACATAGCAATAATCGGTCTCATATATATATATATATATATATATATATATATATATATATATATATATATATATAAATATATATATATATATATATATATATATATATATATATATATATATATATATATATATATATATACAATATATATATATATATATATATATATATATATATATATACAATATATATATATATATATATATATATATATATATATATATATATATATATATATATATATACATATATATATATATATATATATATATATATATATATATATATATATATATATATATATATATATATACTAGAAAGTTTGTCATCAAATAAATACAAATAAATCGCTTGTTATCAGATTTGAATAAATGAGATTATTGATTTTCGTTTATTCCCAGCAAAATTTCAGCTTTTTGTATGACATATCTAACATAACGGCTTGGTAAACGCTAACAAACAAAAAAATACAAATATATCGATGAAAATTGCGGGATCGCAGTGAAAGATTTAAATATGTGAAACTTTCCGAAAAAGGATGATATAAACAAAGGTGAAAACTGTGAAAATAGTAATGGATCAGTGTAATAGTCCTGAATCAAATCTATAGTGTTTGCAAATGAATTTAATTTTCGAAATTTTTATTTTTCTTTTGGAGACAAAATCTCTAAAGACGTTGGAATTGCTAGCAATCATATTTCCATCATAAAAAAATAAAAAATAAAAAAAAATTAATTTTTCCAGAAAGAAAATTTTCAAGAATCACACCTAGAATTTTAAATGAGCTTTATATAGTTAACGAGATATTATCAATGCAAAGATCTGGATGTGGAGGAGCCACTATCCTCGACCTACTTACAATCATACTTTGAGTTTTATTATGGTTTAACTTTATGCCCTATAATATGCACAGTGGACTAATTTTAGCTAGATCTCTTATCAAGTGATTCTACTTTCGGGAATTGATGCAAAGAGGGTAGCATCTCAATATGTCAAACAGTATGGAGTGGGAGAGCAGTTTACCGTTGTCTCGTTGCCAATCGATTCAGACCTCTATGATGTTTGTCTAGTACCGTTTTTGATCAGTTATTCTCGTTCCCTTCTTTGTTTTCAAAAATTTCATTATAACTATCAAGCGAATTCTAGCCATCCCGTGAGAGATATTTGTTACACAATTTCTTGTAACTCTCTGTTAGACCCAGCTCTTCTGGATGCCATCATAGGTATACAAAATGCACAACAGATATCAATCATGTTCTTTCTAGCTAGCCCAACTCTCCTGCTTTCAGTAAGCTAAGCGGGTAGACAGAGACACACAAGGAACAAAGGAACGTCGCTAGGGGAGTCTCTTACCTCTGCTGCCGATTGAAAATCCGAAAGAAACTATTCTTGAAGAATTTCTGAGAAGATTGTCCCGTCTTGGGAATAACTTGCATCAGATAAGGTACTTTTACGCCATCTACCGAACGTTCGGATAATGTGATCATACTGGCTGCTGCAAAATGAAGCCACTTTCCCTATAATGGGTAGATTTCTCATGTAAATATGAATGCACATATCGCATTACCCTATTCCCCCTTTATCTTTGGAAGAAATGACTGATTGCTGCGCTGAAAGAATCCAGAGTTCTAAACTATTATAGGAAATGAACAAGCAACTATGCACACAATGCATAGACACGCACATATACAAACATATATATATATATATATATATATATATATATATATATATATATATATATATATATATATATATATATATATATATATATATATATATATATATTTATATATATATTATTATATGACGAACCACTGTGCAAACAATTACCCCTTTACAATGGGCGGTAGTTCTCTTCACACAATAAAATAGAAGTCATATGGGATTGACTTCCAAATTCACTTGTTTCTTATTACGAGTGTATAAGATTGTTGATTATGATCAAATGTATCTTCTTAAAGCTGGTTGCAGACAATCGAAGCACCAATAGCAGGATAATTGGAGGACAGGAACAATAAACTATGTTATAAACAAAACTTTAATCTTACGTTAAACAAAATAATGAAAAAGCACTTCAAAACAACAATAATAAGCAATGCAAAGTGAATGGGTGAGTAAGGTAGATGAATCTCGTGGTGAGAACAATGTATTCTAACAAAATCAATAAATTTGGGGTTACCTTATAACATGTAAGGTAAGAAAACAGGGATGATTTACAGCAGGAAGGCGAGTGTAAACAAAAGATAATGAGAAGAATGGAATGAAGATGGCGCTGAAATAAGGTGATGTATTTACAAAGAAAATGGAAAAATAAACATTAGACAAATCAGATATGTTAGCATATGTACAACATATGGGGATATCACAGTCTCCCCTTGTTTTTGTTTTTTTCCATTTCCCGAGGATCAACCGAGGTTATCCTTGATAAGGAGTCTGCCACAATGTTTTCTCGTCCTGATATGGCGATTACTTGGATATTATGTGCAGAGAGTATGTATGACCATCTTAAAAGTTTAGGGTTGAGAGTAGTGGACCTATGGAGATGCGACAGAGGAGAGTGGTCGCTGTAGACGTAGATCGTGTCTTGTCCATCAACATAAATCTCGTATCTCTGGATGGTAGCTACGATGGCGAATAGTTCTTTCTCCACAGTGGGCCAATTTAGTTGGGAACCCATAAATCGTCCACTGGAATAAGAGACTGGTAACAGATCAGCTAGTGGGGGCAGGTTTCCTGTTATGGCTGTTATTGGAGCAGAATGCTGTAATAAAATGCCCCCATATCCAAGATCACTAGCGTCTGTTTGGAGATAGAATGCTTTGGTGAGGTTAGGTGCCATTAATACAGGAGGAGATGACAAGTAAGTTTTTAGCTGGTTAAATATTTGATCATGTTGCTGGCTCCAAGAAAAATTTACTTTTGAAGAAGTTAAAGCAAATGGTGGTCCTGTGAATGGTGAGAAATTTGGACTGAACTTAGAGTAATATCCTACCATACCTAGAAATCTTTTTAATTCCTGTTTGGTAGTTGGAACAGGATAAGAAGTTATGGCGCTAATATTTGCATCATGGGGTAATACTTTACCACTGCCAACTCGATGACCAAGGTAAGATACCTGACCTTTGCAAAAATTACTTTTTGCTAAGTTGATTGTTAATCCATGTTGTTTCAACCTTGAGAAAACTTCTTTTATCTTTTGAATATGGTTTACCCATGTGTCAGAGGCAATAATGATGTCATCTAAATATACAAATACTTTTTCCAAGTCCTGTAAAATTAAAGACATTACTCTTTGGAAGGTGGCAGGTGCGTTGGCTAATCCGAATGGCATTACGTTATAACTAAATAATCCAAATGGAGTGATAAATGAAGAAATTTCCTTTGCCGTTTCTGTTAATTTAATTTGGTAATAACCCTTCAACAAATCTATTTGGGTTAAGTAGGTCGAATTACTTACTTGGTCAATAATATCTTGTATTCTTGGTAGAGGATACGAAACTTTAATTGTTAAATTATTATTTTCCTGTAATCAGTACAAAGACGAAATTTACCATTTTTCTTTCCTACTAGGAGACATGGGGAAGCCCATGGTGACGCACTGGGTTCTGCCAATCCTTCTCTTATCAAGTAGTTCACTTCTTCTTTCATGATACCCAATTTCTTCTGTGATGTTCGATAGAAGGCTTGTTTAATGGGTGCACCACCTGATTGTAGTTTGATGTCATGATCTAGCATGGTGCATCTGCCTGGTTTATCTGAAGTTATACTAGGAAATTCATGGAATAAAGCTACTAAAGATTTACATTTTGATGCATATAAGGGTTGTAGATAGTCTGATAAGTTTTCCAAGATCTTCGAGTTTTGAGAATCCTGCCAAGATGCAGTTATTGGATCATCTGTAAATTGATCCATAGGACAATCTATGTATGGTATGGCACTAGTAATCATTACCATTTTACTTTCAGCTGTTGAGGGAGACAAATAGGCCTTTAAGAGGTTTATGTGGACTAATTGAGTAGACTTACGCTTATCTGGAGTGGCGATTATATAGTTGGTTGGTGAGATACGTTGAGTGATGGTATAAGGTTCCTGGTATTTCTCTCGTAGGGGAGAGCCTGCAATCGGATGGTATAGCAGCACTGCATCTCCTACTTTGAGACTTCTGGTTTTAGCCTTTTTATCATAGTTAATCTTCATCTTCTCTTGAGCTGTTATCAAGTTAGTTTTGGCAATGGAGTGAAGATCTGAAAGTTTCCTGTTGAGTTCTGAAATATATTGGGAAAGAGGTACCTCATTATCTCCCAACTTCAGGATGCGTTCTTTGACTGAACTGAGGATAGTTCGTGGCCGTCGACCGAAGAGTAGTTCAAAAGGTGACATACCAGTAGACTGCTTTCGAACTCCTCGTATGATGTACATGATCAGTTCCAAATCGCAATCCCACTCGTTACCTGAACTATGGATGTATTTCCGGAGAAGATTTTTAATGGTCTGGTGAGTGCGTTCTAATGCTCCATTGGTCTGTGGATGGTAAGCTGAGGATGAGACTTGAGTTATATGGTAATCTTTCATAGCTGTTTTAAAAGCATGACTCATGAAATTGGTTCCTTGATCACATTGTAGTTCAGTTGGAAATCCTACAACAGTAAATATGGACACTAGTGACTTTAGGATGTTCTTGGCTGAAATGTTTCTTAAAGGTACTGCAAATGGATAACGAGTAGTTGGGCATAAGGCCATAAGCAAGTATTCATGTCCCCTTTTTGTCTTAGGCAAAGGGCCTACACAATCTACTATGATCTTACTGAAAGGTTCTTTAGGCACAAGTATAGGTTTTAAAGGTGCAACTGGTACTTTCACATTAGGACTACTTACTTTTTGACATGTTGTACATGTTTTTACGTACTCTTTAATGTCATTCTTCATGTTTGGCCAATAAAAGTCTTGACTGATGCATTCATATGTTTTAGTGATACCAAGATGAGAGTCAGCAGAGTGAGACAATTCTAGGATCAGAGGTCTTATATCCTTAGGAACAACTACCTGGAATAGATCCTTCCAGGTTTCTAGATGACTGTTCTTGCTGGACCTGAATTTTCTCATTAGTACATCATTATTAATATAAAAATAAGAACACTTGTTGGTATCCTTTGGTTTCAATTGGTTGAAACACTGCTTTAGAGTGACATCTTTCCTTTGTTGATAGCTAAAGGAATCAGGCTGGATCTTATATGTACTCATCAACTCGTTGAAATCCATATGTTCAGACACTGGCAACGGGTTTGATGATGATTCAGTAGGGGTGTCCTTTTTACTGCTTCGTGTCACTGCTAAGCATTCCTCCTGTACAACATCACCTGGAGATACTGCTATTAAGTTTGTTAAGACAACAGAGTTAGCTATGTCATTACCCAGGATTACATCTACATTCTTGCATGGTAACAGTTCTGGATTTACAGCTACTTCAGTAGTTCCAGAGAAATAAGGACAATGAAGGTTTACATTAATGAGAGGCAACATAGACTTACTGGTTAGGTCATTAACTGCAACATACCTGTGAGTTTCACCTTTAGATTGTATTACTTTAGGAGAGACGATCGTTTGAGAGGATCCAGTGTCTCTGAGTATGGTTACAGGTTTACCATTTATTTTGCCTGAGCAAGTGAAGGGTGCAAACGCTTGGGACTCGTGTGATGCACAATGGAAGGTCTTTTTCTTCTCCACCTTAGGTTTTGGTTCTTTTAAATGAGTTCCGGATGATCAAATACCATTTGTCCTGAGGCCAATTGAGATTCTTGGCTGTGTCTTCGAACACAGAAAAGTAGTTATCAGGTTCCCGTTCTTCAAATGTGGGAAGCAATTTCTGCACCTTGCCCACATCAAAGGGTTCGAGAATTAGCTTACCTTCTTCCTTTTCTTTCAGTCTTATAAATGCCAGATCTCGATCTGTTACTGTGGCTGCTTCTCTCTCAATCTGCAGCCTAACACGGAGAGCTTTGTTTTTCTGTTCACTTTCTTTTTCTTGTTGCTCCAAAGCAGTTACAGCAGTTTCCACCTTGATACGTTCCAGGGAAGCAGCGGCAGCAGCCGTGCGCTCAGCAGCAACGGCTTTCCTCTCTTCTAACTCAGCGGCGGCAGTTGCGGCTCGTTCAGCAGCAGCGGCTTTCCTTTCTTCTACCTCAGCGGCGGCAGTTGCGGCTCGTTCAGCAGCAGCGGCTTTCCTTTCTTCTACCTCAGCGGCGGCAGTTGCGGCTCGTATCTTCATCTTTTCCAATTCCAGCTGCAGACTTAGTTTATCTATGTCACCATTTGGATTGGTAACCTTTAGAGCTCGAACGTCAGCCAATTCTTCTACTGGAACAATATCTTCATTTACAAGGAAGTTCAAAATATGACTGAGAATTACACATTTTACGGCAGTTGCGGGAACCTGTACATCATAGTGGCGAGCTAGATTCTTTAGGTCAGTTTTTGTGGCAACTGTTAGAGATTCCACATGATACATATGCTTAACATATCTGATTTGTCTAATGTTTATTTTTCCATTTTCTTTGTAAATACATCACCTTATTTCAGCGCCATCTTCATTCCATTCTTCTTATTATCTTTTGTTTACACTCGCCTTTCTGCTGTAAATCATCCCTGTATTCTTACCTTACATGTTATAAGGTAACCCCAAATTTATTGATTTTGTTAGAATACATTGTTCTCACCACGAGATTCATCTACCTTACTCACCCATTCACTTTTGCATTGCTTATTATTGTGTTTTGAAGTGCTTTTTCATTATTTTATTTAACGTAAGATTAAAGTTTTGTTTATAACATAGTTTTATTGTTCCTGTCCTCCCAATTATCCTGCTATTGGTGCTTCGATTGTCTGCAAACCAGCTTTAAGAAGATACATTTGATCATAATCAACAATCTTATACACTCGTAATAAGAAACAAGTGAATTTGGAAGTCTACCCATATGACTTCTATTTTATTGTGTGAAGTGAACTACCGCCCATTGTAACGGGGTAATTGTTTGCACAGTGGTTCGTCACATAATAGTTGGGGGCCTGTCCAGGATATGTGTGATATGATTCATCAAATTTATATCAAGTGATTGAATCGTGAAAGAACAGTTCCAGTGATTATGAACAGTATCGAGTGTTGTGTTGTGGCATACCATAGGATAAAGGACGACAGTAATAATTCCAAGGTAAGGTAGATGTCTCGTCTCCCTCTCATTAGACATTTATGTATAATATATGTCTGGGTAGTCATTTGGTTGTAAGAGGAACAAGTCACACATAATATAGTTGAGACTTAGGTATGCTGATTTTCCAGCTTCTAAACACCCTTATTAATTGAAGATGCCCCCCAGTAGGTAGCTTTTAAAGTTTCGCCTACTCAAATCTCGTATCCCAGAGATTTCTCGTAAAAAAAAAAATCTGAAGCCCTAAGATTTTGCCATTTCTTTAAATCACTCATTCAAAAGTGATATTTAGGAAATAAGGTCAAATTTCATTATATGTGATTTATTAAATTAAGTTTCATTATAAGTGAAATTTCCTCCATCTCAATTTCAAGATAAAGTGATTTATTTTTGTTATATAAATTTCTTAAGTTGAAATTAGCCAATTCTCCAATTTTAGAGATTTTTGTAATTCTAATCGTTATCTCTAGTCAGGAAATTAACTTATATATTTGTTTGGTGTTAAAAGTACTATTTTGGTGTACAAATAACATTTTAGCCTACGTGTCGGTAAATGAATATTTAAATACTTGTGTTAAATTATCCCTGTTATATCTATAAAGCGCATACTACGTTTTTTGTTCAGTTTGCGCATTATTCTGATAATCAATTACTTTAAACTAGGTGTTGACTGTTAACTAGATACTTTATCATAACGAGAATAATATAGTATTTATATAAATTTAAATGTAACATTGAAAAGTTATCGTATTAAGCTGGTATAAATTAAAAGGAAATGTAAACTAGAACATGCTAATTAGGTATGTTTAAAGTAAATAAATACCTTTGCGTTTTAAAGCCTTGTTTACCGATTCGGTAAAATTGTTGTTAAAGTTTGTGATGTTAAGCGTGTCGTTTGAGTAATTATGAAGTAGTTAGCCGCGTGCTCTAGATCTCGAGTATAAAAAAAAATTGTTCAGTCGTTAACTGTGAATAAAAGTTTTATAGTATTATCGTAAGTTTCGCGAGACTTAATTTTGTATTTAAGCTATTTTTTGTGTAAGGTGATCTAATCATATAATTTTGTAATTTTGTGATCGCTATTTTGTATTTCTGTGATCGACAGATTGTTATTTTGCGATCGTATGATCTTGTACTTATTCTTATAAAGTTTGGATAGTTATTTTAGTTTGTACTTATCTTGCGCCACAGGCGACATTCAAAATGCCTTTCAACTTGCAACAATTTATTGTATCACCACGGGATCATGTGGAATCTCTCACAGTTGCCACAAAAACTGACCTAAAGAATCTAGCTCGCCATTATGATGTACAGGTTCCCGCAACTGCCGTAAAGTGTGTAATTCTCAGTCATATTTTGAACTTCCTTGTAGATGAAGATATTGTTCCAGAAGAAGAATTGGCTGACGTTAGAGCTCTAACCGTTACCAATCCAAATGGTGACTTGAATAAACTAAGTCTGCAGCTGGAGTTGGAAAAGATGAAGATGCGAGCCGCAACTGCCGCTGCTGAGGTAGAAGAGAGGAAAGCCGCTGCTGCTGAACGAGCCGCAACTGCCGCCGCTGAGTTAGAAGAGAGGAAAGCCGCTGCTGCTGAGCGCACGGCTGCTGCCGCTGCTTCCCTAGAACTTATCAAGGTGGAAACTGCTGCAACTGCTTTGGAGCAACAAGAAAAAGAAAGTGAACAGAAAAACAAAGCTCTCAGTGTTAGGCTGCAGATTGAGAGAGAAGCGGCCACAGTAACAGAACGGGATCTGGCATTTATAAGACTGAAAGAAAAGGAAGAAGGTAAGCTAATTCCCGAACCCTTTGATGTGGGCAAGGTGCAGAAATTGCTTCCCACATTTGAAGAACGGGAACCTGATAACTACTTTTCTGTGTTCGAAGACACAGCCAAGAATCTCAATTGGCCTCAGGACAAATGGTATTTGATCATCCGGAACTCATTTAAAGGTAAAGCATTATCTGTATGTGCCACTATGTTAGAGGAACATGATTATTTCATAATTAAACAGGCAATCCTTGATGCTTATTCTATTACTGTGGAAGGATATAGGCAAATATTTCGTAATAGTCAGAAGCAAGTTCAGCAGACCTTTTTAGAATTTATGAATGGAAAGATTAAACAGTTTCAGAAGTGGGTAGACAAAGTAGATGTCAAAACTTTCGAGCAGTTGAAAGATTTAATAGTAATGGAGGAGTTCTTAAGGAAAATACCAGGTAGCATTAATGTGTATCTAAGAGAGCAGAATGAATCTGACCCTAAGAAAGCCGCTTTGAAGGCAGATGACTATGCTCTTATTCATAAAGTAGGTAAAACCCCTTATAGAGAAACTAGACCTAAGGAAACTTGTACATACTGCAAACAAGAAGGACATCATATTTCAGAATGTCCTGATCCACATTGTGCAGCTTCATACTTAAAGAGAAAACCTAATCCCCCTCAATTCTCTCCTAAGCAAATGAATCTGCCCAAACAGGAACCAAAACCTAAGGTGGAGAAGAAAAAGACCTTCCATTGTGCATCACACGAGTCCCAAGCGTTTGCACCCTTCACTTGCTCAGGCAAAATAAATGGTAAATCTGTAACCATACTCAGAGACACTGGATCCTCTCAAACGATCGTCTCTCCTAAAGTAATACGACCCAAAGGTGAAACTCACAGGTATGTTGCAGTTAATGACCTAACCAGTAAGTCTATGTTACCTCTCATTAATGTAAACCTTCATTGTCCTTATTTCTCTGGAACTACTGAAGTAGCTGTAAATCCAGAACTGTTACCATGCAAGAATGTAGATGTAATCCTGGGTAATGACATAGCTAACTCTGTTGTCTTAACAAAATTAATAGCAGTATCTCCAGGTGATGTTGTACAGGAGGAATGCTTAGCAGTGACACGAAGCAGTAAAAAGGACACCCCTACTGAATCATCATCAAACCCGTTGCCAGTCTCTGAACCTATCGATTTCAACGAGTTGATGAGTACATATAAGATCCAGCCTGATTCCTTTAGCTATCAACAAAGGAAAGATGTCACTCTACAGCAGTATTTCAACCAAGTGAAACCAAAGGATACCAACAAGTGTTCTTATTTTTATATTGATAATAATGTACTAATGAGAAAATTCAGGTCCAGCAAGAACAGTCATCTAGAAACCTGGAAGGATCTATTCCAGGTAGTTGTTCCTAAGGATATAAGACCTCTGATCCTAGAATTGTCTCACTCTGCTGACTCTCATCTTGGTATCACTAAAACATATGAACGCATCAGTCAAGACTTTTATTGGCCAAACATGAAGAATGACATTAAAGAGTACGTAAAAACATGTACAACATGTCAAAAAGTAAGTAGTCCTAATGTGAAAGTACCAGTTGCACCATTAAAACCTATACTTGTGCCTAAAGAACCTTTCAGTAAGATCATAGTAGATTGTGTAGGCCCTTTGCCTAAGACAAAAAGGGGACATGAATACTTGTTTACGGCCTTATGCCCAACTACCCGTTATCCATTTGCAGTACCTTTTAAGAAACATTTCAGCCAAGAACCTCCTAAAGTCCCTAGTGTCCATATTTACTGTTGTAGGATTTCCAACTGAACTACAATGTGATCAAGGAACCTATTTCATGAGTCATGCTTTTAAAACAGCTATGAAAATTTACCATATAACCCAAGTCTCATCCTCAGCTTACCATCCACAGACTAATGGAGCATTAGAACGCACTCACCAGACCATTAAAAATCTTCTCCGGAAATACATCCATAGTTCAGGTAACGAGTGGGATTGCGATTTGGAACTGATCATGTACGTCATACGAGGAGTTCGAAATCAGTCTACTGGTATGTCACCTTTTGAACTACTCTTCGGTCGACGGCCACGAACTATCCTCAGTTCAGTCAAAGAACGCATCCTGAAGTTGGGAGATAATGAGGTACCTCTTTCCCAATATATTTCAGAACTCAACAGGAAACTTTCAGATCTTCACTCCATTGCCAAAACTAACTTGATAACAGCTCAAGAGAAGATGAAGATTAACTATGATAAAAGGGCTAAAACCAGAATTTTCAAAGTAGGAGATGCAGTGCTGCTATACCATCCGATTGCAGGCTCTCCCCTACGAGAGAAATACCAGGGAATTATACCATCACTCAACGTATCTCGCCAACCAACTATATAATCGCCACTCCAGATAAGCGTAAGTCTACTCAATTAGTCCACATAAACCTCTTAAAGGCCTATTTGTCTCCCTCAACAGCTGAAAGTAAAACGGTAATGATTACTAGTGCCATACCATACATAGATTGTCCTATGGATCAATTTACAGATGATCCAATAACTGCATCTTGGCAGGATTCTCAAAACTCAAAGATCTTGGAAAACTTATCAGACTATCTACAACCCTTATATGCATCAAAATGTAAATCTTTAGTAGCTTTATTCCATGAATTTCCTAGTATAACTTCAGATAAACCAGGCAGATGCACCATGCTAGATCATGACATCAAACTACAACCAGGTGCTGCACCCATTAAACAAGCTTTCTATCGAACATCACAGAAGAAATTGGGTATCATGAAAGAAGAAGTGAACTACTTGATAAGAGAAGGATTGGCAGAACCCAGTGCGTCACCATGGGCTTCCCCATGTCTCCTAGTAGGAAAGAAAAATGGTAAATTTCGTCTTTGTACCGATAACAGGAAAATTAATAATTTAACAATTAAAGATTTCGTATCCTCTACCAAGAATACAAGATATCATTGACCAAGTAAGTAATTCTACCTACTCAACCCAAATAGATTTGTTGAAGGGTTATTACCAAATTAAGTTAACAGAAACAGCAAAGGAAATTTCTTCATTTATCACTCCATTTGGATTATTTAGTTATAACGTAATACCATTCGGATTAGCCAACGCACCTGCCACCTTCCAAAGAGTAATGTCTTTAATTTTACAGGACTTGGAAAAAGTATTTGTATATTTAGATGACATCATTATTGCCTCTGACACATGGGTAAACCATATTCAAAAGATAAAAGAAGTTTTCTCAAGGTTGAAACAACATGGATTAACGATCAACTAAGCAAAAAGTAATTTTTGCAAAGGTCAGGTATCTTACCTTGGTCATCGAGTTGGCAGTGGTAAAGTATTACCCCATGATGCAAATATTGGCGCCATAACTTCTTATCCTGTTCCAACTACCAAACAGGAATTAAAAAGATTTCTAGGTATGGTAGGATATTACTCTAAGTTCAGTCCAAATTTCTCACCATTCACAGGACCACTATTTGCTTTAACTTCTTCAAAAGTGAAT
>NC_090750.1:5725869-5738256 GCF_036898095.1 Palaemon carinicauda
GCTGACACACATAAAAAACTCAACCGCATCATCCGGGTGCTGGTAAACAATGGCTTCTCTAATAAACAAGTAAGCCGCGAGATCCAGCTAGCCGTAGACACCTGGTACCAGTGGGAACCACTGACGGAGAGCACCATCAACACCATCAGTCTTTACTATAAAGGGTTTATGCACAGTGATTACCAAAAGGAGGTAAAAACCATGGAAAACACGTCTCCCATGTGGATGAAAACACTGAGGTCAAGCTTACTTTTCACTATCAAACCACCAAGAAGAGGTCCCTCATTGTGAGACATATTCCAGCCCTACGACACAGGACTTACTTGGATAGTCTGGTGTAGTCTATTCCAGAATGCTCCGGACGTTACATAGCATTGACTATCATACATCTGTCCAAGAAACTTTCCTGTCATAAGACCACATGCCCTCCACATTCACAACAGCAACATTGAACATGAGAAGATGATCAAGAACACCAATATCACTGGCTGCTCTCCAGATAGCAGGAGACTTAGAATACTTTAAGCTCTCCTCATACATTGAGAAACACCATCACTTATTACTGCCCGGGAAATTTTCCTTCTCCCCTACTGCCACAGGAATAACATTCTTAAAAGGAACCCCACCAACCATGACATCTTCAATTAAGACAACTCAACCGATCAAGACACCTCAAAACAAGACAGCTCTGATCAATATCTGGATAGCCTGCTTACTATGGACACCCTCTCAGCGAGTGCTTTTACCAATCAGAGCCCAGCCATCACAGAAAAAAATGGCGACTCATCACCTTTGAGTGTGTGGGAAGGCAGTCCGACTAAGCTACAGCCGCCCTCAGCGAACAGTTAAGCCAATAAGAAATCACCGCCCCACTCATGTCACTACTCAATCTGCTCACAGCGCCTGAGGCAGCCAATGTAAATCTGCTGCCTCACCACTTAAGCCTGAATTACCATATTTAACGCTGTAGTTAGCATCGTCTCCACCACTCTACCCCAGCCTGAGGAAGGGAGACGACACTCCCGAAACTTATAGCGGTTTACGGAATTCTTATAACTTACATGTAAATTTCACCTGACTTATAAGCTTTACATTGAAACCTGGATTTGTCACTTATTCCAGAACTTGACCACCCACTATGAGGGAGGACATTTGCCCAGTTACTGGCTGTATGCAATAATTCTGGAAAGAAGATGATAAGAGCATATATGAAGACAGAGTACAAAATCAATGCAACTGAGGCAGCTATTGTCTTTAACAAAATAATAATAATAGGAATAATAGTAATAATAACGATAATATTGATAATGATAACGCTGCTATTCAAGATAACTATAGATTTGTAGTTAAGTTGACAACTGCATATCATTTATGAAATAAATATCTGTTGCATAAATGGTAATGAGCAAAAGGAGACTTGATATCAAAGTAACTGAATACCATTCAGTAGGTGAAAATATAGTGACTGCTTCAAAAAGACGCAAGGAAAACAACGCTCTAAGCCGAGTCAGTACAAATCTTGACTCCAACTACATATGTATCTAAGGAACAATATCTCAGCGAATGAATGTCATATGACCGAGTTCAGGAGCTGAATTTTTTCAAGATGTTTCTGAAAAATATTCCAAATTACTGAAAAATTAAAGAGAACACTTTTGAATTCAAAAGGGTATCATGTTTTAAAATTCATCTTAAGACCCCAAATAAGATTGGGGATTTTGCTTTCGCCATCTTTGTGCAGATACAGTAATCACAGGGCCAAAAGCCTAAAACAGGTAAGTTCAAAGGACCATATAGGCTTGTCTCACTGGAATGTTTGATCCATTTGATAAAATTAATAATCACAAGAGTGTATGCTAAGAATTTTATTTCGTTTATTAATTGTGGACAGTACCTTTACAGGCCAATTTCCCTTAGGGAATTTCAAACTAGACAGCAGTGTATGTATTACAACACACCTGGTTTCCCACAATTCTCTTGGCATCCAAATCCCATTATTCTAAACCATATTCACGTATTCTTGAACACATATTGAAAGGTCAACATATTAGATGTTTTGGCTAGTCAAAAAGTAATGAAGATTTTGTTCGAGATATTAATTAGAATATTTAAGGAGATTGCTTGTAGAGATAGGAAACTTTATGTCCTTTTAATGCCAAGGACCGAAAACACTAAAAAATATATTTTTGGAACTAGTATTTACAAACGTAAGATTTTTATGCAGTTATTGCTGATGTAAACTGTTTCTCTTTTATCTAATTCTTACAAACATAAAATGCCATACGACCGAAGATTTCCTCATTAACACACACCCGTATAGAAAATACGGGTGTGTTTGTAAAAAAAAAAAGTCATTGCAGTTCTACCCACATATAAATAAGCACTGCTGCACCCCCCACCCTACTAACACAACCCCCTCAAATACTCCAACATTCGAGAAATGCCAAACAGTCCCCCTGTAAATCTGCCACCCTCAAGTTCCCTTCCATTAGGGTTTATCCCAAAATGGTAAAGGCCTCGACGCTTATCCCTTCTGCCTGAGCTCGCTTTGCAGTCCATTGCCTTCTCAGCAGTCTGCCAGCGCCAAATAAATCTGACTCTTCGATTATTCAAATCTTTGTTCATTCGACTGTAAATTTCTAATTACAGTCGGTTTTTTAACTTGAAATTATGCCACGGATACGGTTGGTGTTAAGGTGGAAGAGAGAGAGAGAGAGAGAGAGAGAGAGAGAGAGAGAGAGAGAGAGAGAGAGAGAGAGAGAGAGAGAGAGAGAGAGCCTTTTCAGGATATATCTCTCGCTGAGAGAGAGAGAGAGAGAGAGAGAGAGAGAGAGAGAGAGAGAGAGAGAGAGAGAGAGAGAGCCTTTTCAGGATATATCTCTCGCTGAGAGAGAGAGAGAGAGAGAGAGAGAGAGAGAGAGAGAGAGAGAGAGAGAGAGAGAGAGCATTTTTCAGGAAATATGTCTCGCTCAGAGAGGAAGAGAGAAATTTCCTTAAAAGAAGAAACCCTCTCTCTCTCTCTCTCTCTCTCTCTCTCTCTCTCTCTCTCTCTCTCTCTCTCTCTCTCTCTCTTAATGATGTTAAACAACTTTGTGGCAGCCTTTTAGAAACGTCCCTGCCTTTTTTCTTGTATTCTGCAACCTCGCCATCCTTGTGAGTTGAGGATGGGGTGTTTTGGGGAGCTTATATGCCTATCTGCTGAGTCATCAGCAGCCATAGTCTGTCCCTCCCACGTCTTAACTTGGGTAGAGAGGAGGCTTGGGCCCTAGAGAATTATTGGGTCGCTTGACTGGCTAGACAGTACTACATTTTACCCTTCTATCTGGTTACGGTTCATTTTCCTTTTGCCTACACATACACCGAACTGTCTGGTCTATTCTTTCACATATTTTCATCTGTTCTCATACACTTGACAACCCCGAGATTACCAAACAATTCTTCTTTGCTCAGGAGGTGTCCTATTGCAATGTAATTGTCCAGTGGCTACTTTCCTCTTGGTATGGGTAGAAGAGGATCTTTAGCTTTAGTGAACAGCTCTTCTAGGAGAACATTCCAAAATCTAAGCAATGAGCTCTGGCCTATTTGATTAAGATTCCCTGAAGTTAGAAGATTTCATCTGGTCGTGTTTCCCATCCTCATCGACTATTGATTATTTCCAGTTTTTTTTTTGGTCATTGATTTCCATTCAAACCCTCCATTTGATGAATAGCTTACTGTTATATGTCGATGAAATTTTTATATTTTATGTTATAAGACCTGTGAAAAAGGTTTGTTTGGAAATACTAAATGTTAATAATAAGATGAAGACAGTGCAATGATTTGTAACTCAAAGATGTCATCATATCCTAAAACAAGAGTTTCTGAATATTTCTTTTAACTTATTGACGTTGCCAGACGAATGTATGACTTTATATAGTTTCACCCTGAACTTTCGAGTAAAAGGGGTCTGGAGTATAAAAAAACCTGCTGCTACATTTGAGCATTCCACAACCGAAATTTTCAAAAGTTGCCGAAATTTACAGAGCTCTGACCATGTACTTTCCGACCAGGTGTTAGAGCCTTCGAATACCGAATTTGAATTGCGCCTGTAACACACCTTTTTTGTGTTATTGAGACGAAATACAAGACACTTAACAGTTAGTTCGAAAAAACTGTATGCTACCATCGCATGTTTGCGATGGCAGCCAGGGGCTCGTCCCCAGCATCCTTACTGACTTCCTTTGTGCTAGAGTGGAGAAGAGAAGAATAAAGAAGCCAAGATATCTCACCTTGCGGAGTCACAGGAAAAGCCCACCTCGACCACCCAATCGGACATGGAACTAATCCACGAAAACCCTAAGGACAACCAAGAAGAGACGGAGCAGCAGCTTGACAACAACGAAGAAGAAGTAGCAGAAGAAGAAGAAGACAGCCAGGATACCGCCACTCATCCCGCCCAGCAAGTACCTCCACAGCAGACTATCCCGAAAAGCACATCACCCCAGCCAACCAGATTCAGGCTTACTCCTGGCCCAACACGACCTCCTATGATGCCATAGCCTCCATGGAAGCCAAGGATCAACACCTGAAAAAGACAATTCAACCAAATCGCAGAGGACAACTTGTCATCTCCGCACAGAACAACGAAACCAAGGACTTCGTTGAGCAGCAAGAGAACGTCTTACACCTAAACCTGGCTGACAAGCCAATGACTGTCATCATAATATACGGCCTCGACCTTCCACTTGAACCTCTGCTGAACCACCCCTCCATTCTCTCAGCTAGGAGATGAGAAGGGAAATCTGGATCGAGATCCCACAAGTAGTAGGCAGTCATCAAGGGACAATGACCTCCACAGTTCTCCTTCGGCTACTGGGAAACCTTCTAAATGGAGGTATACTTCCCAGAACCCCTCAGATGCTTCAGGCTTTAGAAATTTGGACACCACAGGAGCCGCTGCACAGTCCCGTAGGTCTGTGCAGTTTGCAGCAGCAGAAAGCAACCTAAAGCCCAGTGCATCAGCAGGTTCAAGGCCTGACAGCACACCGTGGCAAGTGGCCCAACTGCCAAGGACCTGACTATGCTTGGCAGAAGAGATGCCCTCTAAGTCTTCAGCGCATCCCCGACCTCTAGGGAGTAGATCTCCACTACAACCTGCATCCACGTTGAACATACAAACCTCCTATCAACGAATCCACTGTTCAAACCAACCGCAACTCCCGACCAAATCCTAATCACTCCAGACATTCAATACCTGAACTTACCTCTTCTCCATGTCCTTTCCTAGAACCTAAACCTCAACGCCCTCCAAAACCTCCTCCCAAGTCTCAACGATTCCCCTCCCACACTCCTTCCACACCCTCACCACTAAGATTTAGCTCGTCTTCTTTTCCTTCCACTTCCTCCTGGCAAACCCCACAATAACAATCCTCATCATCCTCCCTACCAGAAACCTACACACCCATTACCACCAATTACTTAAGAGACTTTCCCCACCTCCCTAGTCTCATTGTCAGAAGCCGTCCAAGCACCTCACGCCCGTCCACTCCCTTAGTACCACCCTGCGCTGATTGGAACGATTATGACTCCATCACTTGCCCCATGAGGGCCTTCAAAACAACCATTTCTATCATCCTTTGCAACTTTTTATGGTCCCAAAAAATAAAGTTCTCATAGCAATCCCTTGATGATTTTATCATTAACAGCACCGTCCAAGAACTACAAAACCCCAGTCCTTTCATAGTCCCACCAGCGAACAATTCTAACACAAACACACTCAGCAACAAAGAACATCTCAATAACACCAAAGTGAAAGTGCTCCAATGGAATGCCTGCGTACTCAGAAACAAGTTCGCCTTCCTATAATCCTAAGCCTCAGTGCAAAATCCAGATATTATTGGGCTGCAGGAAACCATGTTAAATGAGAATACACCATTCTCATTCTCAGGATACAAAGTATACACCACGTATCTAACACCAACAATGAGAGGATTAACTACTCTCATCAAGAATAGCATCCCCTTAAAAAGAGAACAAAGCATCGACAGTGGGACAGAGGCAGAGATACCCAGTGTTCAAATGTCTCGGCTAGCCACAACCATCACAATCTACAATGTCTACAAATCTCCATCCAAAAGCATCAATGCAAAGGGGCTCTTTGCCACCACCTCTGAGGATGACCCAATCATTGCAGGCGATTTCAATGCCCACCACCCGTTTCTGAACTCAAAATCGGCAACAAACCAGACAGGCAGACACATGCACGCCCTAGAACAAGAATATCCGGAAATAACATTGCTTAATAAAGTGTCAGAAGCAACCCATCTAGGGGCGGTCGTTTAGACCTCATTTTCCTGTCTAGCGCCATCCAAAAGGTTGCTAAATGGCGACTGCATCCTGTACTAACAAGTGATCACTTTGCTATAGAAATTGACCTTGAACTAAAGAAATACCCTTTTCCTCCTCCACCCTGAAAAGGTGGATCCCAGACATTGCAAACTGGGCAAGATTCTAGAAATCTATGACAGAATGGGCTCGTGAATATATCAAGAACCGTCACAATGTCATCTTCATCGTATCACTGGAATTCAACTAACAAATAAATGCTACCGAGAATATATCCCTGACTCAGAAAGAGTATTCAGGAACCAAGCATGCAGATGCCTGGTACTACAACAGCCACATCAAGGAAATGAATGCAAGAATCAACCAAACGGCGAAGCTCTTCAAAAGACACAGAACCGATGAACGTCATGACCTAGTTACTGAAATCACCAAACATTCCTTACAGGTGACACTAGAAGTAAAAATAGACAAATGGTATGCATGGTCCCTCGGAATCAACAATGACACATGTCTAGCAAAGCTATGGGGCTGGATCAACAAGATCTCTGGGAAATACAACACACCCAGTCACCCACCCAGACCCATTAACAGAAGCAAATAGAATTGCAACCAACTATGCTGACCAGGCCAAAAGAGCAAATCTTCCTCTGCAAACCATAAATAGGCTGAGAACACTGCTCCCAATCAGGAACAACATAATAGAAGCCCCCTGCAACAAGAGAGATGACACTGACAACCCCCACACCATAGAAGAACTCAACACGGATCTTGCCAAAGGTAAAAAGGACACTGCCTCTGGAGCCGACCTAATCACATATAGTATGCTAGGAAACTTGGAAAGACCAGCAAAGTTGATCTACTTGCACTTAATCAACAGAACACACACTGAAAGACTCCGGCCAATAATACTGAATCAGCAAGACACAAAACCCATCCCAAAACCCAAAGAACCAGACACTTACCGACTTATAGCTTTAATTAGCTGTACCAAGAAAGTAGCTCATAGAATCGTACTCAACAGACCTTTAAGCCTACAGAAAAGGCATAGGCAATCAAGAATGTATAACTGATCTTCTCACAACAATCAGTGACAAAAAAGTCTTTGTCATCTTTCTTGACCTTGAGAAACCCTTTGAGCTTGAAAGGACATCAACTGGCCTGGACTCGGAACTACACACAGAACCGAGAAGCTAGAGTCACCTTTCAAGGAAAAACCTCCGAATTTATCCCCTTAAAAAACGGAACGCCACAGAGGGGCATACCAAGCCCATACCTATTCAACCTGCTTATGGAGAATAGAGCTACTCTAGACCTCCCAAACGGAGTGGAAATATTCATATACGCCGATGACATATGTATCATCTGCCCACATAAAGCACTCATGAAAAACCACCCAAAAGGCACTGGATATGATCCAAGCTAAATGCAAAGACATTGGCCTAAAGATCAACACCAACAAGACCAAACCGATGACCATTAAATACCTACAAAATCCTCATGAAAAGAATGACCTCCCTCAAAGAAGGAGTGTCAAACAGCCTCCTAAGACTGTTTTATGTTCAATCATTTTGATCTCACGTTGACAATGCAGCACCTACGCTCAACGCACTGACTGAAACTCAAAAAGCATCCTTAGCGGCTCTCTAATATGGACCAGACTCTGCTTGTTAAGAGCCGAAACTAACCTAATTTCCTTTTCAGCCAGGATTGACATCAGAAACTATAGTATCATATTCAAGTCAATCAAAGCAGACAGAGACTGCCCTCTGTATAATACACTTAAAAGACTTTTCCCTCTAGCCCGTGGTGTCCGGACCCCATCCACTACAACTTCACCATCCTTCCAGCAGAAAGCAAAGCTCTATGCCTGCCAGAACAACTCACATCAGCAGCAAGAAATGCAATTTGTAACACCTCAGATCCAACATCTACTATACTGATGGATCACTTAAACGTGGTATTCCTGCAGTAGCAGCTGCAGTTGTTTCTCTATCATGCTACAGAGAAAACTGGATGCTTTGAAACCATGCCTCTAGGCTACAAACCGAGCTAGTGGATATTGCCAAAAAAATCCATACAGATTCGAGGAGTCATTCTGCCTCTCAGCAACAAAGAACCCAATGAAAATGTCTACCTTATCAAAGCTATAGAGTACCTAGCCTTAGCTCACAAAGCAACAGCAGGCAAATAACCTTAAATTGGATCCCAAGTCACACTGGAATTACTGGCAATGATGTGGCCGATCTCCTAGCTAAATCTGCCCTGATGTCAATCAGTATCACACTTCAACCTTCACTGAAAACCATCAAGAATCAAATGGTAGCCTTTGGAACATGCAAAAAACTAGCGAAGTAAGGTGACCCTTGTTTGATGGTTCCAGATCAGCAAAAAACCTAATACCATATCCACTTGCAAGAAAAATACCCCGCCAAGTTGCAGATATTGTTTGCAAACTGCGACTGGGATATCTGTGCAACTGGTAAATCATCATGGATAACGACGAGGACCCAGCAGCATAACAGAGGCCTGAAAGACTGTGTAGCAACTGTCAGAAAATACCTGACGAATCTCTACAACACTACCTATTGCATTGTCAAGAAACAAGCCTACTTAGACAGGATTTCAACCCTAACATTCTTGTAACCGCAACAGAAATTGTGAAAAACATTATTGCTAATGTTGATACATTCTCAGCCTTTCTCTGCAGCTACTCTCCCCCCAGATAACGTAGTACCAGCACTAGTTGTAGTACTCCTTCTTCTTGCAATTGTTTTTCTCTCTTTTTAAGTTCAGGAATCCCTCTCAAGTTAACATCAAATAAGGAAGCACATAGACGTCTCAATGACTACAATGAACAATCAAAATTTTATGTTTCTATTTGTTCTAGTATTTTCAGGAACAAGAATTTTTATTCCACCATTTTTCTACTACTCACAGTCGCTAACCAATTTCTCTTTTTCAGCTCTCTCCTACTCAGCTGAAAGTTTATACTATTGCTCATTCTAAAAACTTAAGCTCAAGTTACAAAGTAATCTTCTTACTTCTTCTATACCAATATCCCTAACTGAACCTTCTCCAACTTCTTCCCGAGCTCTTCTACTCATCGGGACTTACTGCTGTACCTCTTACTCTCCAACTAAGCGACGGGAGCCGTAAGGGCCTGGCAATCTAAAAAAAAATGCATTTGAGCAGAGACTTGATTCTTCTACAGTTGTGTGTATTTGTAGAGACATTTTTATGACACCTGTCGTGACCCAGAATATAAATTTCTTTTAAAGCGCTGCCGGAATATAGAGGAAGACAAAAAATTCTTGGAAGATTGAACATCATCAGAGGGTGTGTTACTGATTATCATCTTTCACCTCTGAAACTGCGTTCTGGAATTTTGCAGTTGTTCATTGGAAATCAACTTTCCTCTCTTTCTCTGAGTCTTAAAATCATAGAGACTTATAAACCACAGGCCTTTATTATGCTGTATTTGTTCAAATTATTATTAATAGGTGAACTGTAAGTATTTTATGAATCTTGTAAAATATTGGAAATATTGTCTTTATTGTAGAATAGAGTTAATGTTACGTTTGCTAATTATTGATTTCTTTCAGTGTTACTTTTTTACTATTTTTCATGCTAAGTTAATTATTACGGGATTGAGATACAGTCTCAGATTTTATATGCTCTATGTTTTGATATAGCTGACCATAACGTCATTCAAGGCCTGTCTGAGATATGAATTGTTATTTTTTTTAAATTTAAAAGATTGCTCAGAAATTAAACATTTGTCATTCGTACAAAATAGACAGCATACACATCATTATTTTTATGCTTCTGAGTTTTTCGACCAGTTTTGTAAGGATCTAGAAATTGAAAAGGTAAATGATCTCAAGAAATCCTGCTTAGTGAGTTTAAGCTAACATCTTGAGCTTAACGTGAGAAATTTGATGAAGAAGGATGAGGGTAAAATATGTGTTAGCTCATCATTTCGTTGAATATTACCTCATGATGCATTGGATGAGACTGATAGTTAATCAGTGGTTTTAGGTTCATTAGCTATAGAAAATGAAAGGATTAGAAAAGGGGCTGGATGTGAGAAATTAAAGTTAGAGGCCGAGTTTAAACGTGAACAATTAGAAGCTAAGTTTAAATGTGAACAATTAGGTGAGCATGAGAGAAGGTAATCTAAGATTAAACACGAGCAATTAAAATTTGAAGCTAAGCAGAGAAAAAAAGATAGGGAAACTCAGATGAAGCTTCATGAGCTTGATATTCAAAATGAGTCAGAACTTGGAAAAAGTTAATGTAAGTCAGGCATTTCTAAAGAAGATAGAGTTGTGCCTTCATTTAATGAAAAAGGATTTTAATTAATATTATATATGTTTTGAGAGAAACTGTAAAAATGTAAGAGGCTAGCAGAAAATTGGGTATACACTGTATGCTGTCAGGAGTTTTGTATAGTAGGGCACAAACAGTATGTGCTTCTATTCCCGAGGATAGATTTGAATATTATGAATTCTCGAAAAATGCTATTTTACAGGCCTATATGAACTAACTTCAGGGACTTATAGAATGAAGTTTAGGAGTTGGACAAAACAAGACAAGCAGACATATGCAAAATTCAGTAGTGGACAATCAGATTGGCTTAATAAATGGTGTAAAAAAGCAAAATGTAACGATGATCTTTAGAGATTAAAGGAAATTATTTTAAATGTGCAGTTTGAAAACCGTTTTAGTGATGATATTGAGGTTTTTATGAATTATAAAAAGTTATCCACCTTGTGTGAAACAGCTGTATGTGGTGATAAATATATACTGGTTCATAAGGAGTCAAGGTCATAAGATAAAACGTTTCATTAGTCAAAAGACTGTAAGGACACAGATAAGCACTCCAGTAAAAATGTTGAAGATCAAAGCTCTGGTCCCGATTCTCACATTAATTCTCAAAGCAGCAGTTTAGATAGCAAGTCAACCAATAGCAGTTCGGCAATATGTAATTATTGTAAGAAACCAAGTCACATGGTGTCTGAGTGTTTTAAGTTGAAGAGGAAAGACGAGACTAAAACTGTGGCTCTCACTCTACAAATGTCATGCTATAGTGTGCGACCCATAGAGGTTAACACACGTTAACGCATTTTGACAGGAAGCCTGTTATTTCCGGTGTTTGTTCCAGACCTGTTAATAAAGTTTTCCAGCCATATTTTACTAAGTGTTTTGTTAGTGTTAATGGTGTTTCACCACTCCTTGTTTGTATTATATGTGGTACTGGCAGTGCCCAGTTACCTGTTTTGAGGGAAGTTGTCCTTTTGGCTGAGCATTCGTTTACTTGAGAGTATGTTCCTGTTCGTGAGCTTGGTGGTGGTCATTTTAGCGTTCCCTTGTAGCTTATGGATCTTCTTTGTTACTGGATATCAGGGCCTGCTCTTGTTGGTATGGTTTCCGAGTTGCCTGTGAATGGCGTTCGAATTTTTTGGGGGTATTGACTTGGTCGATGAGAAAGTTGATGTCGAACCAAAGAGGGTTAAACAGACAATTCTTTTATCAGGAGTTGGAGGTTCTTAGTCCTGATTTTTCTATTCTGTTTTCTTCGAGTGCCGAGACTCGTCGGAAGACTCAGAGTTCTACCTACACATCTGATAATGTGTTGGTTTGTGATAATGTCTGCACTGCTGTTTGCCAGAACAAACAACAATGGAGACATTATCACACGTTGTTTTGTTGTGCTGTAACCACTGATGATTGTTCTATAGATCTATCTCATGAGGATACATAAATTCATGATACTTATTCATCTGTTAACAGTCCTACCAACAAGAGGAGTAATGAGATGTCGGTTCCTGCTAGTGTTTCTACTGTTAACTGTTCTACCCACCTGTCTAGTGAAGACATTTCGGTTCACGATACCATGACTCCTGACAGTTCTGATAAGAAAAGTTAGTTTGTGATTAATCTCTTATTGAAAATTCAAATTACCTGTATTTTGACTAAACCTTTGTTTATAATGATGTCTCTTCTACTGACGATGTTAACATGTCTGAGACATTTATGTTTGACAGTTGAATACTGATTTGC
>NC_090750.1:5738756-5741256 GCF_036898095.1 Palaemon carinicauda
TATACGATGGTGCTTGTGTATATTATACATAACCAGAAAAATCATATAGTAGTCTATAATATTCTTAAAACTTTTAATGCTTATGGCTACATAATCTTATATATTATATAATAGATTAAACATATACATATATATATATATATATATATATATATATATATATATATATATATAATATATATATATATATATATATATATATGAGTGTATGTTTGTGTGTCAACCGTTTTTTTCTTATTATTTCAGATGTATTATCTCACCGTGTTACTCAATGTCAATATAAACTGATGATCTTTAGGGGGATAATGTTGCTACCAACATGCCATTGGAATCACAGAAAGGAAACTAGGTGCTTTAAAGAACTATAAAAAAAAACTATGAAAAGAAAAAAAAAATAAAGAAAAAAAGAATAAAAACGTTTAAACCAGACTCAAAGTAATTTAACTTCTCGGCCTACATCGATGTCTGATTAGGAAAAACATATATATATATATATATATATATATATATATATATATATATATATATATATATATATATATATATATATATATATATATATATATATATATATATATATATAGGAAAGCAGAAAAGGTTAAGAGACTAGTGCATCTGCATATAAGTAATCTGTTCCTTACAAAATATTCCCTTGATAAATTTTTTTTTATAAGTTAGTTAATTAGTATAAGATCACACATATGATTTCGTTTCGGAGTGAATTATTTTTTTGTAATAATTTTCTTTCTATACGTTAGGTTAGTATTGAGCCAGAATTACTATTTCTAGAAAATAGCTTATAAGAATAAACATGGTAATTAACACATGGATAATTCCTAACTATTTCACTTCTAAAAATAATAGGAAAAATTGGAGGTGGGATATCTCAGATAATATCTACATCAACAGACGACTACAAGATTCTATCTGTCCATCTTTGATTTCACATTTAGACAATCGAAATACAGTTCCCAGAAAAACAAACACGGAATTTAAGCTAAACAATATTACTTTACACCTCTCTCTCTCTCTCTCTCTCTCTCTCTCTCTCTCTCTCTCTCTCTCTCTCTCTCTCTCTCTCTCTAACCGTGTTACAAGGCTATACGACGAAGTTTCCAGGGTTAAACCTAAATATGATTTTGGTTCTTCTTGTTGAAATTCCCCGTTCTTTTTTACACCAAATCCTAAGAAATTCCTCGAAAGTTTATAAAACCATTGGGATTGCAAATGACCCTCAAAAAGCTTTCTCTGCTGTTTTTGCATTCTTCGATAAGGATTTTTGGGTTGTGAAGCTCTCCAATTTTATTAGTTTTTCTTTTCTTTATTTCCACTGCCTTTCTCGTTCCATGAAACTACAGGGCTATTATTTCATTGATGCTTGAGCATCATCCTACTTTTCATTCATTTTTTGGGGGATCTAGGGTGGAAAGGAAGATCAAGTTGTTTATCTCATAGATAATTGCCCTAGAAAAATTAATCGAATCTTTTACGATTCGTGCATATATATGATTGATATTGTGTTTACAAGAAATACACACACATATACTATATACATACACATACGCATATAATGTTTCTTGGACACTCTAAACCATTAGAATCATTACCAGTTTCGTTCAAATCCAAGATATCATCTATATAAAAACAAGTAGGGATTCTTCACTTAGTTTTTCATTATTTCTATTGCCTTCTAGGACTAACAAATGTGTACCAAGACTTTACCACTTCGGATGGGGTAGGTCGCAACATTACTATTCAATATATGTAAATATATATATATATATATATATATATATATATATATATATATATATATATATATATATATATATATATATATATATATATATATATATATATATATATATATATATATATATATATATATATATATATATATATATATATATATATAAAAATATATATATATATATATATATATATATATATATATATATATATATATATATATATATATATATATATATATATATAATATATATATCTTTCCCGTCATGCTCAGGAGGGAGATGAGGTACTCATACCCTGGTGATAGAGGCTACCCCTAGAGGTACACTCGGGAACCACACTCTAGCACCAATTGCTGCACCACCGAATTGTCGTCACGAAAGAGGAAGGGGGAAGGAAGGGTTTAATCTGTGTGTGGCTTAATTGGTAGTGACCTTGCCTTTCATTTAAAGAGACTAGGGTTCCGGACACCTCCTATGTCTTGCAAAAAATTTCTCTTCTGATAGGGAGCTCCTCACTTCCCGTTCCACCAGATGGCATGATTGATAGCTGCCTTGCCTTTCATTTGAAGAGATGGGTTTGGTCCCAATATGAAGTCTAAACATAATTCTATTGTACATAATTTTGTGTTGATTTTCTTCATATATTGACTCATTAAGGGTCATTCGAATTAAGTGTTTTCACTTGTGCTACCTGGTGTGTCAGGGAGCTAGGTATAACTCGCTGGTATGTAAGCTAATGGTGTCACCAG
>NC_090750.1:5748756-5751256 GCF_036898095.1 Palaemon carinicauda
GGTGGACCTTCAGAAGTTCAAACTTGCAGCGAATTTTCTTATGTTGAACAGGCTGACATAAATTTCCCTTCATAATTTATAAATGACGTGTTTTTTCCAACCTTGGTACTAATCTTAAAATATTGCTTATTAATTATTTATCATTATTCATGGTGTTTATTTATTTCCTTTCCTCACTTTGCAGCTTTTTATGTTAGAGCCCTTAGCATTGTATCATCCTGCTTTTCGAACTAAGGTTGTAACTTAGCTAATAATAATAATAATAATAATAATAATAATAATAATAATAATAATAATAATAATAATAATAATAATAATAATAATAGCAACATTACGCAGAGACGGTATGCTACACTCTAGTATCTTTCAAAAACTGAAACCGCATGAGCCTATCACTGATATGATGGACCTCTGTGACATAACATAGATTAAATTCCCCGATCGAATCCTCAATATTCTCTTTTTAAAAAGGATTTGATGATATTGGCAATGGGTTTCCTCTCTAAACTCGCAATCATAGTCCAATTAATCATAGGCAAACACATCCATGTTGATTTTCAATTCTATCACAGGAGAGGACGTTAGTACCAACCACCAACCCCTCAAATACCAGGAAACCCTTCAAATATGACGCCCTTCCCCCCTTCCCTACCGACAAAATGAAATACGGCATAGATAAAATCTATGAAGTTGTGAAATAGAGTGAAATCTAAAACTATACCATGAATAATGATTTTTTTTTTTCGGTGACTTTTTATGCTTTGGTTTTACAGTCACCGGCAAAACACTTACTAATTTTCATTCTTTTTTAGCAGTTTAACGATGCGAGAAAACTTTCCCTTCCTGTTTTATATTTTGATTTAACCACACACGTAAATCTCTCTCTCTCTCTCCATATATATATATATATATATATATATGTGTGTGTGTGTGTATGTGTGTGTGTGTGTGTGTGTGTGAGTGTGTGTTTGTATCATCATCTCCTCCAACGCCTATTGGCGCAAAGGTCATTGGTTAGATTTCACCAGTCGTCTCTATATTGAGCTTTTAAATCAATTCTTCTCCATTCATCATCTCCTACTTCACCCTTCATAGTCCTTAGCCAGGTAGGCCTGGGTCTTCCAACTCTTCTGGTGCCCTGAGGAGCCCAGTTAAACATTTGGTGAACTAATCTCCATCTACCCCTCACCGTGATCTAATCTACATATAAACTCGAGTAATCTCTCTTATAGTTTCATTTCTAACCATATTCTGCCCTTTAACTCCAAATATTCTTCTAAGGGCATTGTACTCCAAGCTACTGAATCTGTCGGGTATTGTTTCAGTGTCAAACCAGGAGATTTGATATCCATATTTTACTTAATGTAGCCATTGACTGATTTTTTTTTTTTTCAATCTTTCACTAAACTCTAATTCTAAAGACCCTGTATTGGAAATCATAGTTCCTAAATACTTAAATGATTCTACCATATCAATCCTTTCTCCTTCCAATTATATTTATTCTTCCATTGCATAATCTATTCTCATCATCTCTGTCTTTATTCTATTTATCTTGAACCCAGCCTCGTGTGATATTTCATGCATTCTGGTAAGCAAGCATTGCAAATCCTGCGGTGCTCTGCTAGTAAGGATAGCATCATCAGCATACTTAAGTCCTGCTAATTTCCTATTACCAATCCAGTCCACTCCTTCTTCATCATCTCCAACTGTTCTACACATTACAAAATCCGTGAGGAGGATAACATAAGTGACAACACATTCCCTTGGAGTGCTCCACTGTTCCCTGGAAATTCATTTGATATGATTCCACTAACATTAACTTTGCACTTGTTATGCTTATGAACAGACAATCAAATTTACATATTTCAGAGGAACAACGCAAGGATTTCCACAGAATTAGCCGGTGCACACTATCAATAGCGTTTTTCATGGTCAACGAATGCCATCATAAGTGTATTTCTATATTCTACGCATTGTCGTAAAATACGTCTCAAAATTGAAATTTGGTCAGTACAATTTCTACCTCTTAAAAATCCTGCTTGCTCATCTCTCAGCTTTTCATCAATCTTTCTCTCTAGTCTTTTTAGAATAAACATACTATTTATTTTCCGGACAACTTACGTAAGTGTAATTCCTCTGCAATTATTGAATCATGCAGGTCTCCTTTTTTTTTGCCTTTTACAACATCACCTCTCACTTTCGTTTCAGATTTTCCCTCTTCACGCCACATTCTACTAAATAATCTTGTAGGTAGTCAAGGAATCACTTCATTTTCGGCCAATATCATTTCAGCAGTTATTCCATCGTAACCAGGGCTTTCCATCTCATGAGTTTTTTGATAGCTTCGACTTCAATCGCGCTGAATTCATTCATGGGCACAAAAAGGTCTCCTCAGCTTTAGGTATATCAATCAAATCATTCCCTTCATATATTTTTTGCATGACCTCACTGAAGACTTTCATCCAACGTTGTCTTTCTTCATTTTCTGTTGTCATAACAA
>NC_090750.1:5761256-5773756 GCF_036898095.1 Palaemon carinicauda
TAATCTAAAGTTGTTTTATCGATAAAAAAATATATATTGCAAATATAAACTCGTTCCTCGACAAAAAAAAAAGTTTCAATGACATACATATAAAAGCTATGAAATGTTAAATAATGGACATGACTTAAAGGTTCGGGTGGCAATAGAAGATTAGGACTCCATTAGCTGAAATGTTTTAGTGGCCCAATAGAAATTATAAGGAACTCATTCAAGCTTTTAGTTGAGACGCAAATTTTAGATATTCTTTTTCAATATCGGTAAGGGTAGGCTATTGCTCTTTGGAATTTGTTACGCCTTTTTCATGAATGAAGAGCATTGTCAATAGTCTCCTCTGCTTTTACCTTATGTTCAACAGCAATCTCCTGAAGCCATATAGAATGAAAACATCATCTGTCCTACCGTTATCCCTACATCAATGGGTCGGTTGCCTGATGCACCCTCTCCAATGACTTCTCTCCCAGGCATTTTCTTCGACCAAACCTTTTCTCTCCATATCATCCTTCACCTTATCTCGCCATATAATTCTCTGCCTCCGTCTTAATTTTTCCCCTTAACAGGTTGCCGCCTCTTCACTATCTTCCCATCACCCATACTCAACACGTGGCCAGACCATCTCAGTCGTGACCTTCGTATCGCGTCTGTAGTCTTTACTACGTCTACTATTTTTCTTTTCTTATCTTTTTCAAATCTTTTGGTGGATAGCAAATTATGTGGAAACTAACATTTATCTGTAAAATGGTTTCAAATCAAAATTTTTCTTTTAACTCCCATATGTTCCCTTAGCCAACTGTCTGGTTCATGAGAACGGTAATGTTCAATAGACTTGTTAAAATAAAGCATCTCCTACAGAGTAGGAGATTTTGTGGCTAGGTAATTGATTGTTGAAAATTAACAATTTTTATTATTATTATTATAATTATTATTATTATTATTATTATTATTATTATTATTATTATCATAATCATTATTATTATTTCAGCTACAACCCTAGTTTGACAATCAGGGTACCATGAGCCCAAAGGTTCCACCAGGGAAAAACAACCAAGAGGGGAAAGGGAATAAGAAAATAAATAAATTAAAAGAACAAAAATAAACAATTGAAATTAAATATATCAAGAACAGTAATGACATTAAAATAGATCTTTCATACATGAACTAAGAAAAGACTTTTGAAATTTCGCCAATTTAAATACCTGATTAGAAATGTTATAAGATAACTTGGTCACAGCTGGAATAAAGCTTCTAAAATATTGTGCAGTATTGAACCTCATGATGGAGAAGGCCTGACTATTAGAAGTAAGTGCATGCCTAGTATTACGAACAGGATGGAAATGTCAAGGAAGATCTGAATGTGAAGGATGATCAGAATTATGAAAAATCTTATGCAACATGCATAACGAACTAGTTGAACGACGGTGGCAGAGATTAATATATAGATCTGGAATAAGGAATTTAATAGACCGTAAGTTTCTGTCTAACAAATTATTTTAAGGCTCAGCAGCTGAAGACCAGACAAGAAAACAATACTCGAAAAAAGGTAGAATGAAAAAATTAAAACACTTCTTCAAAATAAATTGATCACCGAAAATTTTAAACGACTTTCTCACTAAGCCAATTTTTTTTTGCGTAAATAAAAAAAAACACAAACCTAATACGTTTCTCAAGAGTAAAGTTGCTATCAAGAATCACACCTGATATCTTGAAAGTCATAAAAAGTTAAAGAAACAATATCAATACTGAGAATCGGGTGTTGAAGAGCCACTGTCTTCGACCTACTTAAAACAATCATACTTTGAGTTTTGTTTAGGGTTCAACTTCAAGCTCCATAATTTGTCCCATGCACTAATTTTAGCTAGATTTTTATTAAGGGATTCAACAACCCTAAATTTACATTCCGAAGATGGAATTAAGGCAAAGAGAGTAGCTTCATTTGCATATGCAACAAACTTGTTTTCTATGCAAAACCACGCGCCATGCGTATATAGGACACCAAATATTACATTCCTATACTCACTATGCTGCACATCAACAACAAAAACTATCCTTTGTCTTTGGTTTTCAAATTAAATTCTGTAAGTCTTGTCATTGTTTTACCTTGTCGCTCATTTGAGCGACAATTACAATAATTTAAACCAAACAGGCCTATAAGTTACACTAGTTATAGGAACAGATGCATTACCATTTTTCTTCTAGGATTATATCCATTCTTAGAAGATAAACAGATTTTAAGCGAAGCAAAAAATCTATTTTTGGGTAATATTGCCATGTCGTCCTGAAGGAAGTTACTATTTGTAGCTACCTATGGGATATGTGTACTACAGTGATATTCCCAGAGAATTCACCTTTAGGTCTCCAGAATTCTAACTCCTTGCACGAATATCCTTAAGATTTCTCTCAAGGATATCGCAAAAATTCAGGGGACATGTTCTTGATACCCAACACAGCAATCTTCGCCCCGAACAGCGTTTACGCTTCGAGGGGGAAAGTGGCAAGATTAGAAGGGGAGCCGTATCAAGGTTACCCTAGTTCCCATACTACTATTGAGTATCACATCAGCGCCATATCAGAGATGGCGGACATTCGTTGTAGCATTGAACAAGGTACTACAGATACAGTAGTTTCGGGAGGGATTCTTTGAAGATCTTTTCTTCATAAAAGGAGGGTGTGTCCATGAGGACGACATGGCTATCTCACCCAAAAATAGATTTTTACCTTCGCTCAAAATCCGTTTTTGGGGCTCAAGCCATGTAGTCCTGATGGAAGCATACCAGAGCATTAATGTATCTGTGAATTTTCATCAGTGCCTTAACCTTGAGACAATATTTTTATGGTCATCTGGACCATTTGAGACAAGTGACGTTATCGTTATCCCTCATCATCACTAACCATAAACAATGTTAGTGCTTCCTGCCCCCTACAGGGAAGTCACTCTAGTCTAGACGGTAGAAAAGGGCCTCAAGGTTATCATATATTCTATGAACTAGCATAAGTATACACTGGGTATACAATAGTCTCATGGTTTGTATATATTGCCGAAACAATATCAGTGTCCATTATATCCATTGTTTGCAAGCAAACAATGATATAAAGTTTTCCTTATATGAGTAAGTCAAAGAAATCTATGCAAATTGTCGGGCGAAGTAGGACACAACTACATTCTAATAGACATTTATTCCTAATAAATAACTGAATGAATTAACAAGTAAAACGAATGTAGCATGATAAACGAATTACACATGCAACATATACAAAAATTATTTTCCCTATTGTTTGAATGGGAGGAAATGGTGAGTGCCACTCTCAGTCTGAAGAAAAGTTTATAATAAAATTTTTCTTCATAATTTCTGTACATGTTAAATCCTATTGACACTGTGTACTAAGTACACACGTACACACGGCACAAGTGTTCTCTGTATAATTCCACATCTGAGATTTTGTGCAGATTTAGTGTTACCATGGTAACACTCATATAAAAGGGGATCACACTGTAAGTGTTGACACCCTCTCCCTTTAATTGACAGTCCCAATCAATTAGCTGTTCATCGCAGAATTAGACGACAGGTTTTAATACACTACCTGCCACCACCACATAATGCTTCAGTTCATGGACCTGCTTAGCATAGTCTTTGTAGAGCACTCTGGATGATTTCCATACATTATATGAGCGAAGACGCTCAAAGTCCATATACTGTAAAAATTCAGTGATGAAGAAATTTTTCTCGGATCATGACCTGCGGGAGTACTGTCAGGATCAGTTCTGCGAATAAAGTAGGTGAGCTTCACCCTTAATGGTTTTTGGGATAAATTTGATCTAGAGGTTTCTCCTTTAAAGAGCTGTCCTCCCCTGAAGTCTAAAGTTCTACGAAAATAGACCTTAAGACACTCTACAAGACATAGAGAAACATCTTCCTTCAGAGGGCATATTCTCCAGGGACCCCACCTCTTAGTGGGTAACTCTTTCTTAGCGAGAAAGGTTCGATCAGGAAAGAGATTCAGTTCTCCCGCTTCTGTGAACTGAATGTGGCCCTCATCTCTAGATAGGGCCAGTATTTCACTAACTCTAGCCCCAGAGGCTATAGTGAGTAGAAAAATAACCTTTTGGGTTAGATCCTTGAGGGAACAATCTTCATTGTTCACAGATGAGGCATAATGTAGGACCTTTGCCAAAGACCATGAGATGGGCTTTGGCGGTGCTGCAGGCCTAAGCCTTGCACATGTCTTCGGAATCTTATTAAAGATTTCATTCAACTGATCTACTTGAAAGGCATATAGAAGACGTCTAGTCAAGGCTGCCTTGCCCGTAGATATCGTGTTAGCCGCCAGACCTTGATTATGAAGGTGGACAAAGAAGGACAGACAGAAGTTCATTGAAATTTCTTTCGATCCTTTTGCTTTTACAAAAGCAACCCACTTTTTCCAAGATGACTCATAATGTCTTCTAGTTGACTTAGACTTGTATTCTTCTAAGAATTCTATATTGCCTTCTGAGATCCCAAATCTTTTTCTAACCGCTAGGGCAAGAAAATCATGAAATAATGGGTTTGGACTCTGTGATAAATCGAAGGCAATTAACTTCTGAAACTTCTGAGATAGTCTTGGGTTCAGAACGAGGACCAGCCTCAGCCTCATTTCCTTCACTAAAGGGAACCGGTTGCTCTTGGACTACTTGTGAGCCAACAGAGCCACTCCACCCTGGAAGGATCTCAGCATGTTGAGGACCTTCAGCAGGAGATTCATTGGGAGGAACAGGAATTCCTGAGTCCGTCCCTTCTATAATAGAGAGATGATGTCTGTTATCTCCACTAGAAGATCCTCGTATGGGGCTACACATCGAAGTAGATTCTTGATGACGCTCGTGACGAAGATGTCAATCTTCAGCTCGGGGACTTGTTCCAATCTGGGAGAGAATAGGTCTGCTTCTGTGGACTATTCTAACTCTATCGGCCTGAGCCCGAGTAGAGTATCCGCTATCACATTGCAGATCAATTGTACATGAACTGCTGATAGGTGCGATCCTTTTACGCAAGGGATGGCTAACATCACCTAAACTATATGAGACGCTCTCTAGCCTTGTTGGTTCCGACGTCTCATTATCACTTTGATGTCCCAGATCAACCACAGGAGGTCTGATCTGCAAGGAGAGAGTTTTCCTACCCACGACAGGACCAACATGGCCTTGGATAGGCTTTTGGCCTTTGACTATTGTTCGGGAAGTGATTAAGGAAAAACCGATATTGTACCTTTTAGACCTCTTCGAGCGTTTCATGTGTATCTTCTCCAGACTGTTAACGCATCTTTCAGCTGTGCACTTAGCACTGGGTCTGTCACTATTGCGAACTGGAGATAGTTCAGAAATCATCCCTGTTAGCATCTTGGTATCCTGACTGATTACCATAGTCTCTTGACCGACCATGCAATCTCCTTTTACATCCCAAGGGAAAGGAGAGTTGGTGTGACCACAGGTTTCAATGGTTTTTTGACCATTGAAGCCTTTGAGCTGAACAGAATCGAGAATTCTTGAAGGTTATCTTGCATCCCCGATGTTCCGGGAGCCGGGACACTTCCTTGGATGACCATAGACCAGCCACTTCGAGTGCGGCCCACCCCAGCCTTTCGTCCAGGTACATTGTTTCCTGAACCATTTCTAGGCTAGTTTTTTGCGTGAAGATAATTAGGACTGTTTTTAGTCCGATTAGTATCTTTCCTAGGACATACGTTAACCTCTATAGGAGGAGAGGGGGTGACTGACAAGACTGCGAAAACCCCTTTTTGAAATAACATTCTGAACTTGCTGTTTTATTTGAACTTGTTGAGTGGCCACAAGTCCAGAATGACTCTGAGTATTCTTGAGTCCTTTTTCTGAACACCAAACAGCCTTCCCTGGAATTAAATGGACTATACTTTCCTTACCGCCTGTATGCTCTAGAGCTTCAAGGCATACTCTTCCAGGAGGGGGTTGGAGTGTAGGAAGAGTTGAGGAAATGACGGTGGAGGCTTGTCTAACTTCCATCCCAGTCCCATCTTGATTAGGCCTGGGACCGAAAGGATCGAAGGTCCAGCGATCCTGAAGGAACCTCTCTCCTACCAGAAGCGTCTCTTTGCTTCGTCTGATCAGAAGGTTTACATATTCAACCTTTTGCCTGTGGCACCACAGTCATCGTAACTGTGGGGTGTTGATGAACAGCCCCAGAAAAATTTTTAGACTTTTCCATCTTCCTTCTAGGTTTGGGACCCTCATCACTGGAAGACTTTCTCTTTGAAAAGATGCCCCACTTTCGGAGAAGTCCTATGTTCTCCGTGGTGACCTTCTTAATTACCTCTCTAACTACCTCGCTTGGAAAGAGGTCTCTATCCCAGATGTTTGCATATATTAGCTTCCTGGTTTAGTGTTTCACTGTTGTGGCAGCAAACACAAACTCCCCAGAGGCTCTCCTAGCCGTCATAAAGGCATAAAGGTCTTTCACTAAGGTGGCCTTATGCATTTTGGCCAAGACCAAGAGCATGTCTGGGGTACTTTGATGAGCTGAACACAACTCTATGCAGTTCTGTAGGGACAGGGAGGCTGTAAGTCTCTCCTTAGCCTCTTGTTCCTTGTCCAAAAGAAACTCAGAAAGTTTAGGGAGGTTCTCGCTAAACTGTCGTCTAGCGAAATTCACGTCTGGTTTTCCTACTGAAAAAGTTAGGTGGACTTCCTTCCAATTCTTCTCCTGCGTGGGAGAGGCTGATGACAGAGGCTTGCACTCCTCGAGTGCAGGACATGGTCTACTGCCTACACTGCTTTGGCAACAGATTTAAATGCCTTCCATGTAAAGGGGAATGATATTGAAGCAGGAGCAAGAAAGGAAGGGTGTCTGTTACTTAGTGTGAACACTTTCGACAACGAGTAACCCGCCTTTCTCAGGCTACTTGACAAGATAGCCTATGCCCTATCATGGTCGGGAATCATGACCTCCTTCAGTTCCGTTTCTTTTCTTGACATTGGTGCATGCTTCAGTCGAATGAAGCAATTAGGGAAATCGTCAAAGCTTGCCGAAAACTGGATTTCGTCTAAAGGAACAGCACCCATCTTCTCCGAGATGTAGAGTTTACCGTTTAAAAATCTGCATAAGCCCCGCAAACCTCCAGGGATTGGTTTTGGAGCATGTCGTAAGGTGTTCACCTCTGGGTTGTTTGTATGACTGTTGGGGAGCGACATTCTTGGATTTCGCTTCCTCCTTTTCGTCTTGTTTGCGAAAGTTTTCTATTAGACCTTTCATATGGGCCAGTAATTGGTTCATTTTGTCTAATAGAGGATTATAAGATGAATATGTCGATGTCAATGGCTCTAAAGCCGGCACAGACGGAAGCAATTCCGACACGACATTGTCCACCCTTTACCGTGGGGGCTTCCTGCCCCCCGTCCCAAGTGCTACCTGGCCGCAGGGAGGTGTGAATCGTGCCTGGGGGACCACTATTTCCTTACTTACTGTCGAGAAAAGTAAGCTACGCATCCTATCATTAGATAGGTATGGTCCAGGGGAAATTTTCTGGAATCCTCTCACCCAGTTGCTTAGTTTGTTACGAGCTGCATCCCTAGACTCCATCAACTTGGGATTCTCGAAACCCTCAGACATTAAGGTCCGACATTCATTGCAAACTTGGGGGTTCCAATAATGCAGGGATTCAGAGATAATATTGCAGGGGGCATGAAACCTACATGTATTATGACCATAAAAGCACTTACTCTTGATATTGCAAAAAACTGCAACACATGTCATCTGGGGTTCCTCTTGTAAAGAAAAGAAAGCAGAATAAGTATACAATTGATTATCACACTGATAAGCAATATGTAAAATAACTTAGGATAGTAAGCTAGAGGGGGATGGTGGGAGACATATACTTGTGTATCCCTTGCAAGCAAATGCTGATACCTCCCCTCAGTATTAACTATAAGGAGATTCCTATCAAGGAACTCATACGAAAGGGTTCTAGCCCCTAGTGATAGAAAAGTATACAAGTCACTTCCCCTTTTTATTCTTCAACACTGTGGGGTAAGGATGAATGATTTCTAATCAGAGTATTGAAGGAATTCTATTCTTTCAATATAGGAGCAGTCTCAGCAGAAGCCCGCACAAGGGTACCCAAGATATGTTAGAAACTATCTACTACATAATCATACAATAGTTTTTCTGTTTGCAGTGTATACTATATTGCAAAATACCGACAACTGTATATTTATATAATATAGTTGAGCCAGTGTGCTACCATTGTGGCAAGCATCTGACGGCACTGTCCAGCCAGCATGACGCCGACTGGACTACGAAATATAAAAGACATATATTTGTGTATCCTACCCAGTCCTTTTTCTGTTACCTTCCCTTAAAATATTAAAATCATAAAGTTTACTAATCAGGGAAACTCAGGATATGGGTTCTAACTTTCAGGGTTAGAAGTGTAATACCACTAGCCCTTTACATTATTTAATATTGTAGGGTAATATGCAAACTGATTTCTAATCAGGATATTGAAGAAATTCTATTTTTTCAATATAGGATTGGTCTCAGCAAACACCCGGGCAAAGATACCCAAGATATATTGGAAAATAACTACTAGTATAATATATGCAATAGTTTTTTTATCTGCAGTATATCTTATACTGTAAATATACCGACTACCTGTATAAACATATACTGTAATTCAGCCGGCATATAGCTGGCATAGCTAGTCCGTGCCAGCACAGCCAGCATGGTAGCTAAAGAGAGAGAGACAGCAAGGAGTGAAGGCTGCAATATTACTATGTATATATTGTAACTTAGTTGTCATTAATTTCTGAATTATTTAAGTTTTTAGACTTTTAATGTTAAGTATAGAAGTGTTGTATTTTTTCTTTATTAGCTTTTTGTCTCCTCACCGGTGGTTATCTTGGTGTTTATTATTGGCTAACGACTATTTTATATTTTCAAGTTGTGTTGGTTACGTGGCAGCTCTCCTTCATTATCCGAGGTATGGAGGGTTTTGCTTGGAGGAGTTGGCCTCAGTGTGTTTCTGAGCCTCCAACCTTGAAGGGCACGATAATTGCTGCTGGATTTATTATATTCATCGCCATTACAGAGCTGCATTGTGAAGCTGTTTAGCTTTCCCAGGATATCCTCGCTCTGCATTAAGGATTTTTATCCTATATATATTATACTGCCCTTGGTTCAGTAAAAGCCAAGGGGACCTCTCTGCCCCAAGGTAAAGATTTTGAATGTTATATTTGTGTGTCGGGCCCACGACCTGTACTCCTGGGCGTTCTGCATTATTGAACCATTCACCACCATTGTTTTGGATCCGTGTTTTCTGCCACCTGAATTAAGCCTCCAGCAGGAGAGTTTATTGTACTCTGAGGAGACCCCTAGAAGTGAATGAGGAATTTGTTAGGGATATTTAATGTGTAATTGTTAGGATATTCTTACTTTTCGTTTGCCTCCTCCTTTCTGGACCCTCTTCCCTTTTTGTATGCTTGTGTTGATGACCTTTCTTTAATTGTGTAATTGTTTTCTTTTACAGGGAGTTTAAGAGTGAGTGTTTATCATTAATTACTGTATTGTTGAGGTTCAGGTGTTATTTCTGTCTGAAACTTATGTATTAAAATTAAGTATATTTTTGTGGTATTTTCTTTGTCCCCTTGAATTGACTTTGCACTCTTATTGAAATTGTATACTATTCCACCTTTTGTGGACTTAGTATGGTACTTATGTGAATACTGTTTGAAAAGTTGAGTGTTTTTGTGTGGTGGTCAAGCCATCCATCACAATATACACTAATTAAGGATGTAAATATCTAATTTACTGCCTTTCTCCAGAAAGAAGGTTCAAATGAAAGGGGAGAATATAACATTCAGGCTTCCATCCAACCACCAGTACCATCGCCAGCCAAGTCCGGCCGGCATATAGCTGGCAGTCTAGCACCCGGAAGCACTGGTACAGTCGGCATACTGCTGGCTGAGTTAGCCCCTATCTGTGCCGGTCTGGTCTGGCGTACCACCGGCCAGGCTAATATCCCGGCGACAGAACTTGTGGCTAGCAGTCCAAGAGAGGGCTGAAGAACCTTGTGACAAAAGGGACTTCCCACCAACAGCCATCAAGGCTGCCAACAGATGACATGGCTCCCAGCAGCCGTCATAGCCGCCGACAGTTTGTATAAAACATGGCCTCCGGCAGCCAACATGGCAGCCGGCAGTTGTCATGGCTGCCAGGTCGGAAAACAGCTGCTGAATAGGAGTTTGTCGGCCCCAGCAATCCACCGGCAGACGGCGAGATTGCAGGACGACGGCTCAAAGATATAGGATGGCTCACCATCACAAAGAACAGAGGGGGTGGGAAAAGGGTCCTGTATGAGGTGTGGAAGGAGCCGGCAAGGTTGCCGATCCTACACACCCTTAAGAAACTCTTTTTCAGTATCGGCGCCATCCTAGTCAGCAGGAAAATCTTATTCCCCAACCTACGGTCGGCCAATACAGTTAAGGGGACGGCAGCAATGCTGGCTCCTCTCAACAGGGGAGAAACAGAGTTCCAGTGACGGCGCCATCCTAGGCCTCAGAAGAATAACTATTCTTCAGCCAATGGTCTGCGAGCACAGGACTAGTCTACTAGACCACAGGGAGAAGGTGGCGGCATCATACAACCACTTCAAGTGTAGCCTAGGGAGGGCTATCCTCCTATGTTGGCAGCCTAGCCAGCAGGGGAATGACTATTTACCCTGCCAGCCGACTGTCGGCACAAGACTAAATACTCTGAGGTTCCCAAAACCTACTATCTGCGGTTTACGGAAGGGACAGAAAACTCTAGGCTAGTTATGCCTGAATGAAAATTCGAGGTACGACCCACTAGGGTTGTAGCCTAAGGCTACACTCAAAGGGAAAGAGAGATTACCCTTAAATCTCTTCTAGAGACGAGTATCGGTTTATATAATAATTCAAGGAGATATCTATCTCCATTGAATTGATAAACCAATACAGGAGGGCAACCGGGGAAATGTTGAAAGTATACTAAATCGCCTAGGTTAGGTTACATAAGCGAGACGAGATCTCGGTTATCTAAATCAGCAAAAATCTGACATATACGATCGACATAGAAAAAGGAAAATTATGCAAATAAATATCTTTACAAGTATAAAAAGCCTATATAGCTTTCATAACTTATTAATTAATGCTATTTCAACCGGGAATGTTGTTCAACTAACTAATTAACACATGCCTAATGAACGACAGCGCCCATGGCACCTCTGGTAACAGGCCTAGCTCCTAATGACAATAAATTACTCTAATTTCACTGTGAGACAGGAGCTAAATTACACACATTGTAAAGAATCAATACTCAACATTCCGGAGGCGAAAGAAGCTGAAGATTACACAATAATCCTCGAAAATCAATGGAAAAGGTCAGATCAACAGGGAACACCACCATGCGAAATCGCTACAGAATTAGGAATGTCCGCCATCTTGGATATGGTGCTGTTGTAATACTCAATAGTAGTATGGGAACTAGGGTAACCTTGATATGGCTCCCCTTCTAATCTTGCCACTTTCCCCCTCGAAGCGTAAACGCTATTCAGGGCGAAGATTGCTAGGTGGCGTGTCAAGAATACGTCCCCTGATATTATGCGATATCCTTGAGAGAAATTTTAAGGATATTCGCACGAGGAGTTAGAATTATGGAGACCTAAAGGTAAATACTCTGGGAATATCACTGTAGTATATAAAACCCTTAGGAAGCTACTAAGAGGAACTTCCATCAGGACGACATGGCTTGAGCCCAAAAAATAAATTATTGAATGTTGTTATACGAGGGCAAGATAGCCCTTCTGGAAAGTACCTGAATGTACTTACCCTAACAGGTTCGTATTCACAGATACACTTTCAATACAGAACAAATGATAGAATGTAAAAATGAAAAATATTTCTTCAGTTGATGTTCAGTTTTACTGCAAACATGTCAAGCAGTATTTTAAGTTGAGTGGTCCTTCCTGTTAGAAGGTATTTAGAATTTTAAAAATCGTTCATTTCAGTGAGATTACGGTCACCGTTTTAAAGTTGGCTGCTGCCAAAAATTAATTCGATAATGTGATCTGAAAGTCCAAGGACTGAATTAGACCTCTTTATATATCAGACTAAACAGCATCATAACAGGTTCTCTATTCACCAGCCATATGTCAGTGATGAGTTATCCATCAAAATGTTAATCCTGAAAAGGGAGAGACTCGTCAAGGTAATCTTCACCCTGAGAGGGGAAAGCATTCGAGATATATTGTCTTTTGCGGAAGGTTTACACAATGACGAGATAATAAAATACCTACCAAAGGAAAAGGATGAAACAGCAAAGTTCCCGAAAAAACTTACCGTCAGAAACTTCCTGACGTGAAAGTTGTAACAATATAAACACGAACGCATGGAAAGGATATGACAGGATATCAATATATGGAAATGGGTTGAGGAACAAGAACGATATTTTATAAGAAGAGTTGAAGGAGTAAAGAAATTG
>NC_090750.1:5789301-5814301 GCF_036898095.1 Palaemon carinicauda
GCTCTCTCTCTCTCTCTCTCTCTCTCTCTCTCTCTCTCTCTCTAATATATATATATATATATATATATATACTGCCATGCTCAGTGGCATTGCCAGACGTCTAAATATTCAGTCTCTCTCCTCCCTTCGGGTAGGGATGGTAGGTATGAGAAGTAGTCATACCCTGGTGAGAGAGGTATCCAAAGAGATTTGCTCGGAAACCACAATCCAAAAAAATTGCTGAAACTACCAGATTGCAGTTAAAAAAGGAGGAAGGGGTGGAAATGGTTGAATCTGTGTGTGTATGTGTATGTGTATGTGTGCACATCTATTTAAATATTTAGCCGTCATTTTTGAGGGTTCGGGTATAGTGGTAATAGTAATAATGATAAAGAAGTTTTCGTAGTCCTTCCGATCAAGAGGTGCTTAATTCGATCTTGAAAACATCTGAGTCCCTTTAATCACTTCAATCAAATTCTGACGTAACTTCGCTGACCAGACCAACAATTAAAGTACCTACAGTAACTAGCAGATTGTGTTGGGTTACAGCCAGGAAAAGGGACAAAAGAGTGGCACTCAAACAGCAGGAAAAGAAGAGAAACCTCTCTCTCTCTCTCTCTCTCTCTCCTCTCTCTCTCTCTCTCTCTCTCTCTCATGTGTGTTTGTATTTCGCGTTTTTCTCGTCCTTGAACTCATAAAAAAGAAAAACACAATAAAGTTTTGCGTAAAAACGATGTCATAAACATTGCCCGTCGTTATTTAGGCATTTATTGAGCAGGGGTGCCTAATGCTTTGAATATAATCCAAGTGTAAACTGAATCATCCACCGCGTTGAATTTTAAACTTACATTAAACATATAAGTACAGAAACAAACAAATCGATAAATAGGTATAAAATTATTTATGAACAAGAATGAATAATTAGGATTAATCAATAGTTAGGAAGTAAAAGTCATGTCAATCGTGAGATGTAATAAAAGAAAATAATAAAATTGACATACTTAAGCATGATACTCACCAGAAAGAGCTTAATAAAAATTCATGAGTTGGTCGTTAGTCTGAATATGGCACAATGAGGTGATGGTCCATATATGCACAATACAGATCATAAATAGGTGCCTAAAATAGATCATAAATTATTAAGATTGAGACCTTGAACAGGAATACAGTACAGCAGATCAAAAATTGTTATTATCTTTTCTCAATGGTGCAGTTATAATTGTTACTATGGATTTGTAATGTACAACCATTTATTCACGATTTATTGAAACTTTTCCAATAATAATAATAATAATAATAATAATAATAATAATAATAATAATAATAATAATAATAATAATAATAATAATGATAATAGTAATAAAATAATAATAATAATAATAATAATAATATTAATAATAATAATAATAACAGATTTAGTTAGCAATACCTTTTCAAGGAAAATTTTATTAGACTTCCTCTAGGATCAAGTCGATCATCTGGATGTGGAGTCCCTCTTTGCAAACGTTCCTGTTGGAGAGACGATCGACTTGATCGTAGAAAATAGTTTACAGGGACCCTTCTACTCCTACCCTGAACATCCCTAAGGAGTGCCTTCGCATCCTGCTAGAAATATGTACTAGGAAGGCTCCTTTTATCACCCACAGGTGCCATACGTACATACAGAAGGATAGTGTAGTGATGGGCTCCCCCCTTTGGTGCACGCTTCGCTATCTTTTATATGTGAGTTGCCGAGGAAAAGTGTACATGAGATACATAGACGATACTTTCGTCACGTCTCCTTTTGCCCAGGACATCGAAACTCTCTTCAGGGCGCTTGAGGAGTGCAATTCCCAGAGGTTTACTCTCGAGCATAGCAACAATGGACAGCTGACCTTCCTGGATGTCCTCATATCTCCCAACTCTACCGGATTTGACACCAGTGTTTATACTAAGCCAACCAACATCGGCTTTTGCTTAAATGGAGACAGTGAACGTTCTGCCAGGTACAAGACCTTCAGCATCTAAGACTACGTCTGCAGGGCCCTCTTTCATTGCTCCTCTTGCGCTGACACACATCAAAAACTCATCCGCATCATCCAGGTGCTAGTAAACAATGGCTACTCTAATAAACAAGTAAGCCGCGAGATCCAGCTAGCCGTAGACACCTGGTACCAGAGGGAACCCCTGACGGAGAGCACCACCAACACCATCAGTCTTTACTATAAAGGGTTTATGCACAATGATTACCAAAAGGAAGTAAAAGCCATGGAAAACACGTCTCCCATGTGGATGAAAACACTGAGGTCAAGCTTACTTTTCACTATCAAACCACCAAGACGAGGTGCCTCATTGTGAGACATATTCCAGCCCCACGACACAGGACTTACTTGGATAGTCCGATATGGTCTATTCCAGAATTCTCTGGACGTTACATAGCATTGACCATCATACGTCTGTCCAAGAAACGTTTCTGTCTTAAGACCACATGCCCTCCACATTCACAACAGCAACATTGAACATGAGATGATCAAGAACACCAATATCACTGGCTGCTCTCCAGAAAGCAGGAGACTTAGAATACTTTAAGCTCTCCTCATACATTGAGAAACATCATCATTTATTACTGCCCGGGAAATTTTCCTTCTTCCCTACTGCCACAGGAATAACATACATAAAAGGAACCCCACCAACCCTGACATCTTCAATGAAGACAACTCAACTGAACAAGACTCCTCAAAAAAAAACAGCTCTGATCAATATCTGGATAGCCTGCTTACTATGGACACCCTCTCAGCGAGCGCTTTTACCAATCAGAGCCCAGCCATCACAGAACAAAATGGCGGCGACTCATCATAAGAAATCACCGCCCCACTCATGTCACTACTCACTCTGCTCACAGTGCCTGAGGCAGCCAATGTAAATCTGCTGTCTCACCACTTAAGCCTGAATTAACATATTTAACGCTGTAGTTAGCATCGTCTCCGCCACTCTACTCCAGCCTGAGGAAGGGAGACGACATTCCCAAAACTTATAGCGCTTTACGGTATTCTTATAACTTACATGCAAATTTCACCTAACTTATAAACTTTACATTGGAACCTGGATTGGTCACTTATTCCTGAACTTGACCACCCACTATGAGGGATGACATTTGCCCAGTTACTGGCTGTATACATTAATTCTGAAAAGAAGATAATAAGAGCCAATATGAAGACGGAATACAAAATCAATGTAACTGAGGCAGCTGTTGTCTTTAACAAAATAATAATAATAGGAATAATAGTAATAATAACGATAATAATGATAATAATAACGTAGCTATTCAAGATAACTACAGATTTGTAGTTAAGGTGACAACTGCATATCATTTATGAAATAAATATCTGTTGCTTAAATGGTAATGAGCAAAGGGAGACTTGATATCAAGGTAACTGAATACCATTCAGTAGGTGAAAATATAGTGACTGCTTAAGAAAGACGCAAGGAAAGCAACGCTCTAAGCCGAGTCAGTACAAATCTTGACCCCCAACTACATATGTATCTAAGGAACAATATCTCAGCGAATGAATCTCATATGACCGAGTTCAGGAGCTGAATTTTTTCAAGATCTGTTTCTGAAAAATATTCCAAATTACTGAAAAATTAAAGAGAACACTTTTGAATTCAAAAGGGTATCATGTTTTAAAATTCATCTTAAGACCCCCAAATAAGATTGGGGATTTTGCTTTCGCCATCTTTGTACAGATCCAGTAATCACAGAGCCAAAAGCCGAAAACAGGTAAGTTCGAGGGACCATCTAGGCTTGTCTCACTGGAATGTTCGATCCATTTGATAGAATTAATAATCACAAGAGTGTATGCGAAGAATTTATATTTCGTTTATTAATTGTGGACAGTACCTTTACAGGCCAATTTCCCTTAGGGAATTTCAAACTAGACAGGAGTGTATGTATTACAACACACCTTCTGGTTTCCCAAAATTCTCTTGGCATCCAAATCCCATCATTCTAAGCCATATTCACGTCTTCTTGAACACATCATGAAAGGTCAACATATTAGATGTTTTGGCTAGTCAAAAAGTAATGAAGATTTTGTTCAAGATATTATTTAGAATATTTAAGGAGATTGCTTGTAGAGATAGGAAACTTTATGTCCTTTTAATTCCAAGGGCCGAAAACATTAAAAAAAATATTTTTTGAACTAATATTTACAAACGTAATATCTTGTATGCAGTTATTGCTGATGTAAACTGTTTCTCTTTTATAAAATTCTTATAAACATAAAATGCCATATGACCGAAGATTTTCTTATTAACACACGCCCGTATATAAAATAAGGTATGTGTATATAAAAAAAAAAAACATTCAATTTTTACCATCATATAAATAAGCACAGCTTCACCCCTCGCCCTACTAACACAACCCCCTCAAATATCCCAACCCTCCAGAAATGCCAAATAGTCCCCCTGTAAATCTGCCGCCCTCAAGTTCCCTTCCATTAGGGTTTATCCCAAAATGGTAAAGGCCTCGACGCTTATCCCTTGTGCCTGGTCTGGCTTTGCAGTCCATTGCCTTCTCAGCAGTCTGCCAGTGCCAAATAAATCTGACTCGTCGATGATGCAAATCTTTTTTCATTCGACTGTAAATTTCTAATTCCAGTCGGTTTTTTAACTTGAAATTATGCCTTCGGATAAGGTTGGTGGGTGTTAAAGAGAGAGAGAGAGAGAGAGAGAGAGAGAGAGAGAGAGAGTGCATTTTTCAGTAAATGTGTCTCGCTGAGAGAGAGAGAGAGAGAGAGAGAGAGTGTTTTTTTCAGGAAATGTCTCCCGCTGTGAGAGAGAGAGAGTGTGTTTTTTTCAGGAAATGTCTCTCGCTGAGAGAGAGAGAGAGAGAGAGAGAGAGTATTTTTTTCAGGAAATGTCTCTCGCTGAGAGAGAAAGAGAGAAATTTCCCGAAAAGAAGAAACTCTCTCTCTCTCTCTCTCTCTCTCTCTCTCTCTCTCTCTCTCTCTCTCTTAATGATTTTAAACAGCTTTGTGGCAGCCTTTTAGAAACGTCCCTGCCTGGCGAACACCTGAACTGGGGTTTGAGTTCGGTTGAAGCTCGATAGTTTCTTGTAGTCTCTGCAATCTCACCATCCTTGATAGCTGAGGATAGGGTGTTATGGGGATCTTATAGGTCTATCTGTTGAGTCATCAGCAGCCATTGTCTGTCCCTCTCTGGTCTTATCTTGGGTAGAGAGGAGGCTTTGGCCCTAGAGAGTTATTGGGTCCCTTGACTGGTCAGACAGTACTACATTGGATCCTTCTCTCTGGTTACGGTTCATTTTCCTTATGCTTACACATACACCGAACTGTCTGGTCTATTCTTTTACACATTCTCTTTCAGACATTCTCTTTTACTTATTCTCATCTGTTCTTCTTTGCTCAGGTGGCTAACTATTGCAATGTAATTGTCCAGTGGCTACTTTCCTCTTGGTAAGGGTAGAAAATGATCTTTAGCTTTGGTGAACAGCTTTTCTAGGAGAAAAACATTCGAAATGAAAGCATTGAGCTCTGGCCTTACATAGTGTCATAGCCTCTATACTAGTGTCTTCACTGTCTTGGGGTAGAGTTCTCTTGCTTGAGGGTACACTAGGCCATACTATTCTATTTTATTATCTTCCTCGTGTTTTTTTTTTAAGGTTTATAGCTTATGTATGAAAGATTTATTTTTATGATGGTATGGTTCATAAAATATTTTATTTTAATTGTTAATTACTTCTCTTTAAATTTTCTTATTTCCTTACCTCACTGGGCTATTTTCCTTGTTGGAGCCCTTGAGCTTATTACATCCTGCTTTTCCAACCAGAGTATTAGCTTAAAAAGTACTAAGGATAATAATATGGTCAGTCGCTGGGGCATTGTCCTGCCAGGGCCTTGTCACCGTTCATTTTCTCAGCCATTTATGAGTGACTTTTAACCTTTAAACAACTACTTGATTATGAATAAGACTCCCTGAAGTTAGAAGATTTCATCTGGTCCTGTTTCCCATCCTCATCGACTATTGATTATTTACAGGTTGGTTGAGGTCATTCATTTCCTCATATCATGTCTTCCTTTCGCGCATAAAGTCTCTACTTCATTCCAATACTTCTTATTTGACTGTTGTGGTGACTTTAAATGTTTCAGTACATCTGCTATCACAGTAACTTTAATTTTCAGAGTTTTTTTTTTAATTAGAGGAATTAAATTAGTAAATCTGGGTCACTTGTTGATTTTTAGGATCATGCATTGCTTCTTAGTCATTATCCTGTGGTAATTTGATTTGAAGAGGTGCGTAAGGAAAAAGATTTCTTGATGGAACTGACAGTTGAGATAATAGAATAAAACCCACCATTTGATGAATAGGTTACTGTTATATGTAGATAATATTTATGTATTTTATGTTATAAGACCTAGGAAAAATGTTTGTTTAGAAATACCAAATGTTAATACCAAGATGAAGACAGTGTAATGATTTGTAACTCAAAGATGTCATCATATTATAAATATTCTGAATATTTTTTTAACTTATTGACGTTTTCAGACGAATGTATGACTTTGTATAGTTTCGCCCTGAACTTTCAAGTAAAACGGGTTATGGAGTGTAAAGGAACCTGCTGCATTTGAGCATTCCACAACCGAAATTTTCAAAAGTTGAAATTTAAAGTGCTCTAACCGTGGACTTTCCGAACAGGTGTTAGAGCAGTGATTCCCAACCGTTTTGTGATCGAGTACCGCTTGGGGGTCCCGTACAGTCGCCGCGTACCACCTGGTTTCAGAGAAACTGAATTCGATCAGATACCACTTTATTTCTATAATTGTAAAAATAGAACACGCAAATTAACCAAGGAAAAAGCAACTCAATGCGAGGGCTGTATCTGCTTCTTCTCCACCAGCTGGTCAATGCGGGGCATTACTTTGCTCACAGCACATCGGAAATCATGACCGGGCGCAGCAAGATAGTTCCGGCTCTTCAACTTGATGGCCATGAAGGCTGAGATCCCCTGTTCGCGTACCACCTGGAAGGCCCTCACGTACCACTAGTGGTACGCGTACCACAGGTTGGGAACCACTGTGTTAGAGCCTTCGAATATCGAATTTGAATTGCGCCTGTAACACCCTTTTTTTGTGTTATTGAGACGAAATAAAAGACACTTAACAGTTAGTTTGGCAAAACTATAGGCTACCATCGTGTGTTTGTGATGGCAGCCAGGGGATCATCCCCCAGCATCCTTACTGACTTCCCTTGTGCCAGAGTGGAGAAGAGAAGAATAGAGAAGCCTAGATATTTCACATTGCGGAGTCACAGGAAAAAGGCCACCTTGACCAACCAACCGGACATAGAACTTATCCACGAAAACCCTAAGGACTACCAAAAAGAGACGGAACAGCACATTAACAACAATGAAGAAGTAGCAGAAGAAAAAGAATACAGCCAGGATACCACCACTCATCCTGCCCACAGCAGACTACTCCCAACAGCACATCACCCCAGCAAACCAGATTCAGGCTTACTCATGGCCCATCACGACCTCCTTAATGCCATAGCCTCCACGGAAGCAAAGAATCAACACCTGAAAAAGACAATTCGACCAAATCGCAGAGGACAACTTGTCATCTCCACACAGGACAACGAAACCAAGGACTTTGTTGAGCAGAAAGAGAACGTCTTACACCTCAACCTGGCTGACAAGCCGATGAGTATAATCATAATATACGGCCTAGACCTTCAAATTGAACCTCTGCAGAACCACCCCTCCATTTTCTCAGCTAGGAGATGTAAAAGGAAATATGGATCGAGATCCCACAAGTAGTAAACAGTTGTACCAACCGTGTGTCACACAATTGTACATAATTTTTTTTTTTTTATAATATTATAACATGTCTGCGTCCTCTCCTATGTAACATTTTCTGTTTCTCTAACATGTAATTTCCTGTTGCCTTGAGGTTTTGTATATAAAAGAGAGTGTTTTATAATAAATTAACTCAGTTGCTTACACACTGCCTTTGAGTTCACAACCTTCTCTCAGCCCGTCACATTGGTGACCATGGAAGTCGACTCACTCCCACCGCCTTCCACCCCCACCCCCTTCGCCCCTCCATCGTTGGTACTATGACGGACTCTAGAGAAGTTGGCGCTGCGGCTGCCCCATTCAAAATTTCACCGTTCACCAGCGGAGAGGCGTTTGCTTGGTTTTAGTGCGCAAAAGTCCAGTTTCGCATCAAGGGAGTGACTCGCTACACCACCAAAGAAGATTATGTTCTCACAGCGATATCCTGGGACATCTTCCCGGAAATATCCGACTGGCTTTGTGAACAAGGAGACACCCTAATAGCATATGACGCCCTCAAAACATACCTTCTGCAGCAGTACTCGCCGTGGCCAGCCGCCCGTGTAGCAAAGCTTTTTCAGCTCTCACAACAAGCGTTGGGGGACCAAAGGGCTTTGCTTGCCCTCAGGGAAATGACCAGTATCGCTCGCCTTCAACCTGCCGCAGACGGTTCTCCTCGTGAAGTGAATTTACTTCGTGCCCTTTAGATACGCCGTTTACCCGGACCTATACGCGCTGCCATACCCGATGTCGATAGTTTACTCATAAAGGACTTGATGACCAAAGCCAACGCCCTTATGGAAAGCCACTTCAAGACCTCTATCAACGCCTCCACCCCTGATGAAGAGGATACCTATTCAATGTCAACTGAAGCTGACATGAATGCCGTAGGACATACACGCCTACACCATGACGGGCTGAAGCAGGGACAAAGCCGCCCACCACCCACCAATTGCCCGCGCCCCAACAAACGACTTCTACAGCCACTTACCACTTCCCATCCACCGCAGTTTTGCTACTACCACTTCAGATTTGGGGCAACTGCGAAAAAATGTGCCTAGGATTGTCTGTGGCTAAAAAACGTGTAAGTAGGCCATCGCTCGTGGCGGTGGCCTCCCGTGTTCCTAATCTTTTCTTTTTACATGATACAGGAACGGGCGTGTTATTTTTGGTACACACGGGTGCCTGTCGTTCTCTTTTGCCAAAGAAACTCTTCAAGACACGATGTAGTCTGTCTACATTTGCCGACGTCCGCTTGGTAGCTGTCAACGGATCTGCGATACCCACCTACGTTTACGAGAACCTCACATTATCGTTTGGAAACGGTAAATTCAATTGGAAGTTTCTCGTTGCTGACGTCACATTGCCAATCCTCGGTGCGGATTTCCTATCTCATTTCCACCTTCTGGTCGATGTCGCCCACTGAAGACTGGTCAACGCAGATTCTTACTTGTCGACACCTCTTCAACCCGCCCCCTCTAACCTCGGTCTCCACATCAGCGCACCCACGGATACGTACGCCCACCTCCTCACGTCGTACCCGGAAGTTTTCCATCCAGTACTTCGCCAAACGCCGACGGTTCCTGCCAAGCACGGCATTTATCACCATATCAAGACGACGGGACCCCAAGTCTTCGCAAAATTTAGACGTCTGGCACCAGAACGATTGGCAGCCGCCAAACAGATGTTCGCCAAAATGGAGGAAATGGGCCTTTGCCAAAAGGCCTCCACCCCATGGTCATCACCCTTACACATCGTTCTGAAGAAAGACGGCTCCCTCCGTCCGTGCGGGCATTACAGGCCCCTGAACATGCAAACAGAACCGGATCACTACCCCTCCCTAACATTGCCGACGTGACCTCCTACCTGCACAAAGCAAAGGTTTTTTCTACGCTCGACTTCCTGAAGGGGTATTATCAGGTGCTTATGAACCCGGAAGACATCCCCAAGAATGCCATCACCACTCTTTTGGTACATACACCTTCTATTACTCCTGTTTTGGCCTTCGTAACGCTGGGGCCACGTTATGACGTCTCATGGATGGCGTCATATGGGACCTCCCTTTTTGTGTATGTTATGTGGAAGACATACTTGTGTTTTCCTAATCAAAAGAGGAATACCTCCGTCACCTGTGCATCGTGCTCGACCGCCTGCTACAAAACAGCCTTGTAGTCCAGTACGACAAGTGTATTTTTGGCGCCAACGAAGTGTCATTCTTAGGGCACCGCATCACTCCTGAAGAGGTCCACCCCCTCCCTGAGAAGGTAGAAGCTGTTCAGAACTTTCCCGTGCCCTCGACTGTCAAAGCTCTGCAGGGATTCTTGGACATGATCAACTATTATCATCGTTTTCTGCCATCCATCGCCGCCACTCTTGCTCCCCTCTACGCCTCCCTCAAGGACAAGCCAAAGTACCTGAAGTGCAGTCCCCTTCAAGAAGCAGCCTTCTGCAATGCAAAGAAGGCCCTATCAACTACTGCGGCTCTCACTTTTCCTATCCCACATGTCCCTCTCCTTCACTCCACCGATGCCAGCGACGTCGTTATTGGTGCGGTACTCGAGCAGGTGGTCAACGGCTCGCCCCACCCATTGGCCTTATTTAGCAGAAAACTGTCCAAGGCAGAATCGAGTTATTCTACCTTCGATCGAGAAATGCTGGCGGCGCACTTGGCTGTCCGTCACTTTCGCCATTTCTTAGACGGTACGCCTTTCGTCATTCGCACAAACCACATATCTCTGGTGCACGCCTTTACTCGACAGTCTGATGGCTGGTCCACCCGTCAACGCTGACATCTCTCCGCCGTGGCTGAATACAATTGCACCCTTCAATACGTCCCTGGGAAAATGAATCCAGTTGCCGATGCCCTGTCAAGAAACACGTTGGCTGCCATTCAACTGGGATTGGATTACAACGCCCTGGCTGAAGCCCAATGACAGGATTCTGAGTATCAAGCATGTAGGACATCCTGCACGTCCCTCCGTTGGGAAGACTTCCCCGTTGAACTCTACAACAACACCCTCCTCTGTGACGTAAGTACTAGTAGACCGCGACCTTGGATTCCTGCTCCCATGCGACGGCAGGTGTTAGATCTCATTCACGGCCTTTCACATCCCTCATGCCGTTCTACTGCACAGCTGCTGAAGGCAAAGTTATTTGGCACGGCATTTCTAAGGAGGCTAAGGATTGGGTCTGCGCCTGTACTTCTTACCAAACTTCCAAAGTACATCGACACAGGGATTCTGGAGTTGTCACCTTTCCTCAACCTCAGCGTCGTTTCGCACACATTGACGTAGACGCTGTAGGCACCTACCCACATCACAAGGACATCATTATCTTTTTAACGTCATCGACCGCTCCACTCGGCCTGAAGCCATTCCAATGGAAACTGCAACGTCTGCCTCATGTACATCTGCCTTACTCTCTGGATGGATTGCAAGATTTGGTATCCCTGAGCATATTACTTCCAACAGGGGAACCACTTTCACCTGTAAATTGTGGACTTCATTAGCGAATCTCCTGGGCATCACCCTACATTAGACAACGGCCTACAACCCCGCTGCCAATGGAATGGTTGGACGTTTTCATCGCACCCTCAAAGCAGCTTTGATGTCCTGCTGCAAGGATTGCAACTGGTTTACTCAGCTTCCCTGGGTCCTTCAGGGACTAAGGACCACTCCTAAAGACGCCCTCGACGTCTCGGCAGCTGAAATGGTGTATGGCGACACGTTCGTCGTCCCTGCCGAATTTTTTTCCTTCTACAACATCCTCCGACGATCTCCAGCGCATACATCAAGTTGTGGGAAAATTTACTCCGTGCCGCCACACTTACAAGCCCCCAGCGAAGCATCACATACGAACAGACTTGCACTCTGCAACGCACATCTTCCTGCGCAACGACACTAGCAAGCCGCCGCTAACACCCCCTTACATGGGCCCTATCCTTGTGATCCGCCGCAGTCTGAAAGCATTCCAACTAAACATTCGTGGCAAAGAAGACTTGGTCTCCATTGATCGTATAAAACTTGCTTATCTTCTGCCAGATGACCCGCCTATATTTCACCTCTCTAGATCAGTGCGCCCTATTTAACATGTACAGTATGTAATTTTTTTGGGGGAGCTATGTACCAGCCATGTGTCACATGATTTTATATAATTAATTTTTTATAATATTATGCTTTTATCTTCGCTCTTCCCTCGCACTAAAAAGAACCAAAATAAACATGTGTGCGTTTCTCCTTTGTAACATTGTCTGTTTCTCGAACATGTAATTTCCTGTTGCCTTGAGGTTTTGAATATAAAGGAGAGTGTTCTATAATAAATTAACTCAGTTGTTTTCACTCTGCCTTTGAGTTCACAACCTTCTCTCATCCCATCACACAGTCATCAAGGGACAATGACCTCCACAGTTCTCCTTCGGCTACTGGGAAACCTTCAAAATGGAGGTATACTTCCCAGAACCCCTCAAATGCTTCAGGCGTCAGAAATTTGGACACCACAGGAGCCGCTGCATAGTCCTGTAGATCTGTGTAGTTTGCAGCAGCAGAAAGCAACCGGCAGCCCAGTGCATAAGCAGGTTCAAGGCCGAACAGCACACCGTGGCCAAGTGGCCCAACTGCCAAGGACCTTACTATGCTTGGCAGAAGAGATGCCCTGCAAGACTTCAGCGCATCCCCGACCTCTAGGGAGCAGATCTCCACTACAACCTGCAGCCACATTGAACATACAAACCTCCTACCAACTAATCCACTCCTCAAACCAACCGCAACTCCGGACCAAATCCTAATCCCTCTAGACATTCAATACCTGAACTTACCTCTTCTCCACGTCCTCTCTTAGAAACCAAACCCCAACACCCTCCAAAACATCATAAAAAAACACAACGATCCCCCTCCCACACTCCTTCCACACTCTCACTACTAAGATTTACCTCATCTTCTTTCCCTTCCACTTCCTCCCGGCAAACCCCCCCCACAACCATCCTCATCTTCCTCCATACCAGAAACCTACACACCCCTAACCATCAATTATTTAAGAGACTTTCCCAACCTCCCTAGTCCCATTGTCAGAAGCTGTCAAAGCTCCTCATGCCTGTCCACTCCTTAAGTACCACCCTGCACTGATTGGAACGATTATGACTCCATCAATTGCCTAATGGGGGCCTTGATAGCCACCATTTCTAACATCCTTTGCAATTTTTATGGTGCCATAAAATGAAGTACTCATAGCACTCCCTTGATGATTTTATCTTAAACAGCACCGTCCAAGAACTACTAACCTCAGTCCTTTCATATTCCCACCAGCAAACAATTCTAACACAAATGCACTCAGCAACAAAGAAACTCTCAATAATACCAAAGTGAAAGTGCTCCAATGGAACACCTGCATAATTAGAAACAAGTTTGCCTTCCTCTAATCATAAACCTCAATGCAATTCCAGATATTATTGGGCTGCATGAATCCATGTTAAATGAGAATACACCATTCTCATTCTCAGGATACAAAGTATACACCACGTATCTAACACCAACAATGAGAGGATTAACTACTCTCATCATGAATAGCATCCACAGAAAAAAAGTACAAAGCATCGACTGCGGCACAGAGGCTGAGATACTCAGTGTTCAGGTGTCTCAGCTAGCCCCAAACTTCACAGTCCAAAATGTCTACAAACCTCCATCCAAAAGCATCAATGCAAAGGGGCTCTTTGCCGCCACCTCCGAGGATGACACAATCATTGCAGGCGATTTCAATGCCCACCATCCATTTCTGAACTCAAAATCGGCAACAAACCAGACAGGCAGATACATGCACACCCTACAGCAAGAATATGCAGACGTAGTATTGCTTAACAATGTGTCAGAAGCAACCCATCTAGGGGCTGTCGTTTAGACCTCATCTTCCTGTCTAGCACCTTCCAAAAGGTTGCTAAAAGGCAACTGCATCCTGTCTAACAAGTAATCACTTTGCAAAGAAATTGACCTTGAACTAAAGAAATACCCTTTTCCTCCTCCACCCTGAAAAGGTGGAACCCTGACATTGCAAACCCAAGCATTGCAAAATGGGCTAGTAAATATATCAAGAACCCTCACAATGTCATCTCCATCGTATCACTGGAATTCAACAAACAAATAGATGCTACTGAGAATATATCCATGCCTCAGAAAGAGTATTCAGGAACCAAGCATGCAGATGCCTGGTACCATAACAGCCACATCAAAGAAATGAATGCAAGAATCAACCGAACTGGAAAGCTATTCAAAAAATACAGAACCGATGAACTTCATAACCTAGTTATTAAATCACTAAACATTGCTTACAGGTGACACTGGAAGTAAAAATACATAAATGGTACTCATGGTCCTTCGAAATCAACGATGACACATCTCTAGCAAAGCTATAGGGCTGGATCAACAAGATCTCTGGGAAATACAGCACACTCAGTCACCCACCCAGACCCATTAACAGAGGCAAATAGAATTGCTACCAACTATGCTGACCGAGCCAAAAGCGCAAATCTTCCTCTGCTAACCATAAATAGGCTAAGAACAATGCTCCCAATCAGGAACAACATAAGAGAAGCCCCCTGCAACAAGAGAGATGACACTGACAACCCCCCCACCATAGAAGAACTCCACACGGCTCTTGCCAAAGGTAGAAAGGACACTGCTCCTGGAGCCGACCTAATCACATATAGTATGCTAAGAAACTTGGATAGCCCAACGAAGTGGATCTACTTACACTTAATCAACAGAACACACACTGAAAGACTCCAGCCAATAATATGGAATCAGCAAGACACAAAACACATCCCAAAACCCAAAGAACCAGACACCTACCGACCCATAGCTTTAATCAGCTGCACCAAGAAAGTAGCTGATAGAAACCTACTTAACAGACTCAAATGGAAAATAGGCCCACTACCTCCTCACCTTTATGCCTACAGAAAAGACATAGGCAATCAAGAATATATAACTGATGTTCTCACAACAATCAATGAAAAAAAAAGTCTTTGTCATCTTTCTCGACCTTGAAAAACACTTTGAGCTTGAAAGGACATCTACTGGCCTGGACTCGGAACTACACACAGAACGGAGAAGCTAGATTCACCTTTCAAGGAAAAACTATCGAATTTATCCCCCCAGAAAACGGAAGGCCACAGAGGGGCATACTAAGACCTTACCTATTCAACCTGCTGATGGAGAATCTAGCTACTCTAAACCTCCCAAATGGAGCGGAAATCTTCATATACGCCGATGACATATGTATAATCTGCCAACATAAAGCACTCACGAAAAACCACCCAAAAGGCTCTAGATATGATCCAAGCTAAATGCAAAGACATTCGCCTAAAGATCAACGCTAACAAGACAAAAGCCATGGCCATTAAATACTCACAAAACCCTTATGAAAAGAATGACCTCCGTCAAAGAAGGAGTATCAAACACCCTCCTAAGTCTGTTTTATGTTCAAGCAATTCGATCTCACATTGACAATGCAGCACCTATGCTCAACACATTGACTGAAACTCAAAAAGCATCCTTAGAAGTGGTACAAAACAATGCCATGAGACTCATCAGCAGCTCTCTAATATGGACCAGACTCTGCTTGTTAAGAGCCGAAACTAACCTAATTTCCCTTTCAGCCAGGATTGACATCAGAAACTGCAGTATCATATTCAAGTAAATTAAAGCAGACAGATACTGCCCTCTGTATAATAGACTTAAAAAACTTCTCCCTCTAGCCCGTGGTGTCTGGACTGCATCAACTACAACTTCACCATACTTCCAGCAGCAAGCAAAGCTCTATGCCCGCCAAAACAACTCACGGCAGCAGCAAGAAATGCAATTTACAACACCTCAGATCTGTACCAACCGTGTGTCACACAATTGTACATAATTATTTTGTATATATTATGGTTGTATCTGCGCTCTTCCCTCGCACTAAAAAGAACCTGAATGATCATGTCTCCGTTTTGCTCAGTAACATTATCTGTCTCTCGAACAGGTCATGTCCTGTTGCCTTGAGGTTTTGTATATAAAGAAGAGTGTTCCTTAATAAATAACTCAGTCGTTTCCAATCTGCCTTTGAGTTCACAACTCCTCTCTCGGGCCATCACATTGGTGTCACACAATTGTACATAATTATTTTGTATATATTATGGTTGTATCTGCGCTCTTCCCTCGCACTAAAAAGAACCTGAATGATCATGTCTCCGTTTTGCTCAGTAACATTATCTGTCTCTCGAACAGGTCATATCCTGTTGCCTTGAGGTTTTGTATATAAAGAAGAGTGTTCCTTAATAAATAACTCAGTCGTTTCCAATCTGCCTTTGAGTTCACAACTCCTCTCTCGGCCCGTCACATTGGTGACCCTGGAAGTCAACTCGCGCCCACCGCCTTCCACCCCCACCCCCTCGCCCCTTCATCGTTGGTACTATGGCGGACTCTACGGCAGTTGGTGCTGCGGCCGCTCCATTCAAACTTTCATCGTTTGCCAGCGGAGAGGCGTTTGCTTGGTTTCAGCGGGCAGAAGTCCAGTTTCGTATCAGGGGCGTGACTCATTCAACAACCAAAGCGGATTATGTTCTCGCGGCGATACCCGAGGACACCTTCCCAGAGATATCCGACTGGCTTTGTGAACAAGGAGACACCCCAATAGCGTATGACGACCTCAAATCATATCTTCTGCAGCAGTACTCGCCGTCGCCAGCCGCCCGTATAGCAAAGCTTTTTCAGCTCTCGCAACAACCGTTGGGGGACCAAAGGGCTTCGCTTGCCCTCAGGGAAATGACCAGTATCGCTCGCCTTCAACCTGCCGCAGACGGCTCTCCTCGTGAGGTGAACCTACTCCGTGCCCTTTGGATACGCCGTTTACCTGAACCTGTGTGCGCTGCCATACCCGATGTCGATAGTTTACTCATAAAGGACTTGATGACCAAAGCCGACGCCCTTATGGACAGCCACTTCAAGACCTCCATCAATGCCTCCACCCCTGACGACGAGGATGCCTATTCAACGTCAACCGAAGCTGACATGAAAGCCGTAGGACATACACGCCTACCCCGTGACGTGCCGAAACGGCGATAAAGCCGCCCACCACCCACCAATCGCTCGCGCCCCAACGAACGACTTCTACAGCCACTTACTACCTCCCATCCGCCGCAGTTTTGCTACTACCACTTTGGATTTGGGGCAACCGCGAAGAAATGTGTCAAACATTGTCAGTGGCCAAAAAACGTGTAAGTAGGCCATCGCTTGTGGCGGTGGCCTCCCATGTTTCTAATCTTTTCTTTTTACAGGATGCAGGAACGGGCGTGCGATTTTTGGTAGACACAGGTGCTTGTCGTTCTCTTTTGCCAAGGAAACTCTTCAAGGCACAACGTAGTCTATCTACATCTGCCGACGTCCGCTTGGTAGCTGCCAACGGATCTGCAATACCCACCTACGGTTACGAGAACCTCACATTATCGTTCAGAAACGGTAAATTCAATTGGAAGTTTCTCGTTGCTGACGTCACAATGCCAATCCTCGGTGGGGATTTCCTCTCTCATTTCCACCTTTTGGTCGATGTCCCCCACCGACGATTGGTCAACGCAGACTCGTACTTGTCGACACCTCTTCAACCCGCCCCCTCTAACCTCGCTCTCCACATCACCGCACCCACGGATGCCTACGCCCACCTCCTCACGTCGTACCCGGAAGTTTTCCGTCCAGAACTTCGCCAAACGCCCACGGTTCCTGCCAAGCACGGTATTTATCACCATATCAAGACGACGGGACCCCCAGTCTTCGCAAAATTCAGACGTCTGGCACCGGAACGATTGGCAGCCACCAAACAGACGTTCGCCGAAATGGAGAAAATGGGCCTTTGCCAAATGGCCTCCAGCCCATGGTCGTCACCCTTACACATCGTTCTGAAGAAAGACGGCTCCCTCCGTCCGTGCGGGGATTACAGGCGCCTGAACATGCAAACAGAACCGGATCACTACCCCCTCCCAACCATTGCCGATGTAACCTCCTACCTGCACAAAGCGAAGGTTTTCTCTACGCACGATCTCCTGAAGGGGTATTATCAGGTGCTTATGAACCCAGAAGACATCCCCAAGACCGCCATCACCACTCCGTTTGGCACATACACCTTCAATTACTCCTGTTTTGGCCTTCGTAATGCTGGGGCAACGTTTCAACGTCTCATGGATGGCATCTTAGGTGACCTCCCTTTCTGTGTATGTTATGTGGACGACATACTTGTGTTCTCCTCCTCAAAAGAGGAACACCTCCGTCACCTGCACATCGTGCTCGACCGCCTGCAACAAAACGGCCTTGTAGTCCGGTACGACAAGTGTACCTTTGGCGCCAACGAAGTGTCGTTCTTAGGGCACTGTATCACTCCTAAAGGAGTCCATCCCCTCCCTGAGAAGGTAGCAGCCGTTCAGAATTTCCCCACGCCCTCGACCCTCAAAGCTCTGCAGGAATTGTTGGGCATGATCAACTATTATCACCGTTTTCTGCCAGCCATTGCCGCCACTCTTGCTCCCCTCTACGCCTCCCTCAAGGGCAAGCCAAAGGACCTGAAGTGGGGTCCCCTTCAAGAAGCAGCCTTCTGCAATACAAAGAAGGCCCTATCAACTGCTGCGGCTCTCACTTTTCCTATCCCACACGCCCCTCTCCTTCTCTCCACCGATGCTAGCGACGTCGCTATTGGTGCAGTACTCGAGCAGGTGGTCAAAGGCTCGCCCTGCCCATTGGCTTTCTTCAGCAGAAAACTGTCCAAGGCAGAATAGGGTTATTCTACTTTCGATCGAGAATTGCTGGCGGTTTCACTTGGCTGTCCGTCACTTTCACCATTTCTTAGAAGGTACGCCCTTCGTCATTCGTACAGACCATATGCCTCTGGTGCACGCCTTCACTCGACAGTCTGACGCCTGGTCCGCCCATCAACGCCGACATCTCTCCGCCGTGGCTGAATACAGTTGCACCCTCCAATATGTCCTTGGGAAAATGAATCCCCTTGCCGATGCCCTGTCAAGAAACACGTTGGCTGCCGTTCAACTGGGATTGGATTACAACGCCCTGGCTGAAGCCCAACGAAAGGATCTAGAGTATCAGCTTGTAGGACATCCTGCACGTCCCTCCCTTGGGAGGATTTTCCCCTCGAAGACTCCAACATCACCCTCCTCTGTGACATCAGTACTGGTAGACCGCGACCTTGGATTCCTGCTCCCATGCGCCAACAGGTGTTTGATTTCATCCACGGCCTTTCACATCCCTCGTGCCGTTCTACTGCACAGCTGCTGAAGGCAAAGTTCATTTGGCACGGCATTTCTAAGGATGCTAAGGATTGGGTCCGTGCGTGTACTTCTTGCCAAACTTCCAACGTACATCGACACACGGATTCAGGAGTGGGCACCTTTCCTCAACCTCAGCGTCGTTTCGCACACATTCATGTCAACGTTGTAGGCCCCCTACCCACATCACAAGGACATCGTTACCTGTTTACCGTCATCGACCGCGCCACTCGTTGGCCTGAAGCCATTCCAATGGAAACTGCAACGTCTGCCTCATGTACATCTGCCTTACTCTCTGGATGGATTTCAATATTCGGTATCCTTGAGCATATTACTTCTGACAGGGGAACAACTTTCACCTCTCAATTATGGACGTCATTAGCGAATCTCCTGGGCATCACCCTACATCAGACAACGGCCTACAACCCCGCTGCCAGTGGAATGGTTGAATGTTTTCATCGCACCCTCAAAGCAGCTTTGATGTCCCGCTGCAAGGATTGCAACTAGTTTACTAAGCTTCCCTGGGTCCTCCTTGGACTAAGGACCACTCCTAAAGACGCCCTTGACGTCTCGGCAGCCGAAATAGTGTATGGCGACCCGTTGGTTGTCCCTGCCAAATTTTTTCCTTCTACGACCTCCTCCGACGATCTCCAGCGCATACGTCTCATCGTGGGAAAATTTACTCCGTGCCGCCAGACTTACAAGCCCCCAGCGAAGCATCACATACCAACGGACTTGCACTCTGCAACGCACGTCTTCCTGCGCAACGACACCAGCAAGCCACCACTAACGCCCCCTTACACGGGCCCTTTCCTTGTGATCCGACGCAGTCCGAAAGCATTCCTCCTAAACATTCGGGGCAAAGAAGACTGGGTCTCCATTGATCGTCTAAAACCTGCTTATCTTCTGCCAGATGACCCGCCTACAGTTCGCCTCTCTAGATCAGGGCGCCCTATTTAACATGTACAGTATGTCATTTTTAGGGGGGGAGCCATGTACCAACCGTGTGTCACACAATTGTACATAATTATTTTGTATATATTATGGTTGTATCAGCGGTCTTCCCTCGCACTAAAAAGAACCTGAATGATCATGTCTCCGTTTTGCTCAGTAACATTATCTGTCTCTCGAACAGGTCATGTCCTGTTGCCTTGAGGTTTTGTATATAAAGTAGAGTGTTCCTTAATAGATAACTCAATCGTTTCCAATCTGCCTTTGAGTTCACAACTCCTCTCTCGGCCCGTCACAGATCAAACATCTACTATACTGATGGATCACTTAAGCTATCAGGCTACAGAGAAAACTAGAGGCTTTCAAACCACGCCTCTAGGCTACAAACCGAGCTAGTGGCGATTGCCAAGCCCTACAACACTTGACCAGTCTACATGGAGGAAACACAAAAATCCATACAGATTCTAGGAATCATTCTGCCTCTCAGCAACAAAGAACCCACTAAAAATGTCAACCTTATCACAGGTATACAGTACCTAGCCTTAGCTCAACAAAGCAAAAGCGGGCAAATAACCCTAAATTGGATCCCAATTACACTGGAATCACTGGCAATGATGTGGCCGATCACCTAACCAAATCTGCCGTGATGTGCCAGACCATCAGTATCAAACTTCAATCTTCACTGAAAACCATCAAGAATCAAATGGTAGTCTTTGGAACACGCAAAAGACTAGCGAAGTAAGCTGAGCCTTCTTTGATGGATCCAGATTAGCAAAATGGTACATCGAAGCAAAAAACCTAATACCATATCCACTTGCAAGAAAAATACCCCGCCAAGTTGCATTTATTATTTTCAAACTGCGACTGGGATATCTGTGCAACTGGTAAATTATCATGAATAACAACGAGGACCCAGCAGCATAACAGAGACATGAAAGACCATACAGCAATGGTCAGAAAATAACTGACGAATCACTACAACACTACCCATCGCATTGTCAAGAAACAAGCCTACTTAGACAGGATTTCAACCCTAACATTCATGTAACCGCAACAGTTATTATGAGACACATTATTGCTAATGTTGATACATTCTCAGCCTTTATCTGCAGCTACTCTCGCCCCAGATAACGTAGTACCAGCACTAGTTATTGCACTCCTTCTTGCAATTGCTTTTCTCTCTTTTTAAGTTCAGGGATCACTCTCAACTTAACATTAAATAAGGAAGCACATAAACGTCTCAATAACTACAATGAATAATCAAAATTCTATTTTTATTTTTTTTCTAGTATTTTCAGGAACAGAAAATTTTATTCCATCCTTTTTCTACTACTCACAATCGCTAGCCAATTTCTCTCTTTCAGCTCTCTCCTACTCGGCTGAAACTTTATACTATTGCTCATTCTAAAAACTTAAGCGCAAGCTACTAAGGAATTATCTTACTTCTTTTATATCAATATCCCTAATTGAACCTTTCCCAACTTCTTCCCTAGCTCTTCTAGATCGGGACTTACTGCTGTACCTCTTTCTCTTCAACTAAGGGACGGGAGCTAGTTGGCTCTCTTGGGGAGGATGCCTACTCCCGTCCGTCATCTTCTTCCTTTTCCAAAAAGAGGCAGGAGTGCCTCTAAAATAATCAAAACAAAATTGTTTATTATCTCTAACCGACAAATAAAAGTTTCAGATCATACCACAGCCTAAATCCCCTACTACTTAAAAACCCAACCAAACACCTACGGGCTGCGAGTGTGCAAGAGCCCATCCCTGGCCGTAAGGGCCTGGCAATCTCAAAAACAAAAATGCATTTGAGCACAGACTTGATTCTTCCACAGTTGTGTGTATATTCAAGGACATTTTTATGACACGTTGTGACCCAGCATATAAATTTCTTTTAAAGCGCTGCCAGAATATAGAGGAAGACAAAAATTTTTTGGAAGATTGCACATCTTCAGAGGGTGTGTTGCTGATTATCATTTTTTACCTCTGAAAATGTGTTCTGGAATTTTGCAGTTGTTCATTGGAAATCAACGTTCCTCTCTTTCTCGGAGTCTCAAAAGCATAGATTTATAAATCACAGGCCTCTATTATGCTGTATTTGTTCAAATTATTATTAATAGGTGAACTGTAAATATTTTATGAATCTTGTAAAATATTGTAAATATTGCCTTTATAGTAGAATATAGTATTGTTACATTTGCTAATTATTGATTTCTTCGCTGTTACTTTTTTACTATTTTTCATGCTAAATCAATTATAACTGAATTGAGATACAGTCGCAGATTCTATATGTTTTATGTTTTGATATATTTGACCGTAATGTCACTGGAGGCCTGTCTGAGATCTGAATTGTTATTTTATTTGAAATTTAAAAGACTGCTCAGAAATTAAATATTTGTCATTCGTAGAAAATAGACAGCATACACGTAGTTATTTTTATACTTCTGAGTTTTTCAACCAGTTTTGTAAGGATCCACAAATTGAAAAGGTAAATGATCTCAAGAAATCCTGCTTTGTGAGCTAACATCTTGAGCTTAACGTGAACAATTTGATGAAGAAGGATGAGGGTAAAATATGTGTTAGTTAATCATTTGGTTGAATATTTCCTCATGATGCATTAGATGATATTGATAGTTAATCAGTGGTTTTAGGTTCATCAGTTATAGAACATGAAAGGATTAGAATAAAGGCTGAATGTGAGAAATTAAAGTTAGAAGTCGAATTTAAACGTGAGCAATTAAAAGCTAAGTTTAAATGTGAACAATTAGGTGAGCATGAGAGAAGGTAATCTAAGATTAAACATGAAAAATTCAAATTTGAAGCTGAGCAGAGACAAAAAGATAGGGAAACTCAGATAATGGTTCATGACCTTCATATTCAAAATCAGTCAGAACCTGGAAAAAATAAACAGGCTAATTCCAATGATTCAGATTAATGTAAGTCAGGTATTTCTAACGAAGATAGAGTTTTGCCTTCATTTAATGAAAAAGGATTTTAATTAATATTTTGTATGTTATGAGAAAAACTGTAAAAATGTAAGAGGCTAGCAGAAAATTGGGTATATACTGTATGTTGCCATGAGTTTTGTGTAGTAGGGCACAAACAGTATATGCTTCCATTCCCGAGGATAGCTTTGAATATTATGAATTCCTGAAAAATGTAATTTTGCAGGCCTATATGAACTAACTTCAGGGACTTATTGAATGAAGTTTTGGAGTTGGACAAAACAAGACAAGCAGACATATGTAAAATTCAGTAGTGAACGATCAGATTGGCTTAATAAATGGTGTAAAAAAGCAAAATGTAAGGATGACCTTTGGAGTTTAAAGGCAATTATTTTAAATGTGCAGTTTAAAAACCATTTTAGTGATAATATTGAGATTTTTCTGGATTAGAAAAAGTTATCCACCTTGTGTGAAACAGTTGTATGTGGTGATGATTATATACTGGTTCATATGGAGTCAAGGTCATAAGATAAAACGTTTCATTAGTCAAAAGACTGTAAGGACACAGATAAGCACTCCAGTAAAAATGTTGAAGGTCAAAGGTCTAGTTCCGATTCTCACATCAATTGTCAAAACAGCAGTTTGGATAGCAAGTCAACCAATAGCAGTTTTGTAATATGTAATTATTGTAAGCAAACAAGTCACATGGTTATTTTAAGTTGGAGAGTAAAGAAGAAGCTAAAACTGTGACTCTTACTGTACCAAAGTATCGCTATAGTGTGCTACCCATAGAGGTTAACACTAGTTAACACGTTTTGACAGGAAGCCTGTTAATTCCAGTGTTTGTTCCAGACCTGTTAATAAGGTTTTCCAGCCATATTCTGTTAAGTGTTTTGTTAGTAATAATGGTGTTTCACCACACCTTGTTTGCATCATATGTAGTACTGGCTGTGCCCAGTTACCTGTTTTGAGGGACGTTGTCCCTGTGACTGAGCATTCGTTTACTTACGAATATGTTCCTGTTCATGAGCTTGGTGGCGGCCATTTTAGCGTTCCCCTGTATCTTATGGATCGTCTTTGTTAATGGATATCAGGGCCTGCTGTTGTTGGCGTGGTTTCCGAGTTCCCTGTGAATGGCGTTCATTTTTTTTTTCGGTATTGACTTGGTAGATGAGAAAGTTGATGTTGAACGAAAGATTGTTAAAGAGACCATATTTTTTTTTTTTTTTTTTTTTTTTTTTTTTTTTTTTTTTTTTTTTTTTTTTTTTTTTTTTTTTTTTATCAGGGATTGGAGGTTCTTAGTCGTGATTTGTCTATTCTGTTTTCCTTCGAGTGCTGAGACTTATCAGAATTCTACCTACACATCTGATAATGTGTTGGTTTGTGAAAATATCTGCACTGTTGTTTGCTAGAATAAACAACATTGGAGACATTATCACACGTTGGTTTGTTGTGCTGTAACCACTGATGATTGTTCTATAGAACTACGTAGTGAAGATACATTAATTCATGATACTTATTCAACTGTTAACAGTCCTACCAAAAAAGAGTAGTAATTAGAAGTCGGTTCCAGCAAACGTTTCTACGGTTAACTGTTCTACCCACCTGTCTAGTGAAGACATTTCTGTGCACGATGCCATGTCTCCAGACAGTTCTGATAAGACATGTTAGTTTAGGATTAATATCTTATTGAGAATTCAAAATACCTGTATTTGAAAGAAACCTTTTTTTTATAATGATGTCTCTTCTGCTGGCGATGTTAACATATCTGAGACATTTCTGTTTGATCAGTTGAATACTGAATGGCCTGATTTCAGTCATGTGTCAGAAATAACTGGTAGTTTGTTATTCAATGGTTGTTGAGATTCTGTCTAATTTAAAGTTGATTGTAGATCAGAAGTCTGACCATGCCATGATTCAGTATGTTATACCTGAAAATCATAATGATAATATTCTCAGTCTCGTGTACAACCTATGGCAGATTATTTTGGCGTGAGTAAACCTTCG
>NC_090750.1:5824301-5826801 GCF_036898095.1 Palaemon carinicauda
CTTTTTACAAATGTTCCACTCAATGAAACCATTAATATTATTTTAGATAAAATTTTTTATGACGATCAAATTATTTTTCATGGTTTTAACAGACATTATTTTAAGACTTTTCTTAAGCTTGCTGTGCAAGACTCCATGTTTGTTTTTAATGGCCAACTCTATTCGCAGGTCGATGGAGTTGCCATGGGTTCCCCTTTAGGGCCTCTGTTTGCAACTATTTTTATGTCATCTTTTGAAGAAAATTTTTTAGATAGTTGTCCAGACTCTAGTAAGCCAGTGTATTATAGAAGATATGTTGATGACACTTTTGTGTTATTTAAACAACCATGGCATAGTTATATGTTTTAAGCCATATAAATATTCAACACCAAAATATGAAGTTCACTATGGGAAAAGAAAACAACAACTCTCTACCTTTTTTAGACATTAACGTAAGCAGACACAATGGTGAATTTATAACATCTGTGTATCGGAAAAAGACATACACTGGACTTGCCAACAATTTTTCTAGTTCTTGTTTTTCAAATTTTAAACTAAATGCTATATACACACTTGTTTATAGGGCTCTGCATTATTCCTCGAGTTGGTCACTCTTTCATAAGGAGAATTTATTTTCTGGTTAATTTTTTCAAGCAAAACTCTTACCCTGAAAATATGGTTCACAAGGCTATTAACAAGCTCCTCTCACGACATTTCTCCAGTCTAGTACCATCATATAATGTAAAATAGAAAAATATTTTCGCTACAATTCCTTACCAGTCTGACAACAAGTTTTCCATCAAACTTAGAAAAAATAATAGAAAAAGAGTTCGGCTGCCTCAACATCCAACTAATCCCAATCAATCCACTCAAAATTAATGTATTTTTTGGCTACAAAGATAAACTGCAGAACTTCATGAGGTCCAACATTATTTATAAATTCAAGTGCCCGGGATGTCCCGGTATCTATGTTGGATCTTGCCGAGGGTGTTGCAGGTGAGATACTGTAGCCATATGGGATACAGCTTCAGAACTGGCCAGAGACTTGGTAACCCAGAATTTTCGAATATAAGGAATCATGCCGCCATTTGCAAAACCCAAGTAAACAAAAATCATTTTTCAATTATTGGTGGGACAAAACATAGCGAATTTTTAACTACCGTTGAGTCATTATACATTAAACGTCTCGTTCCTTCTTTAAACTCTAACGCCTCCACTTCTCCTCTTTTCTTAGCATAACTGAAGTTGAAGATGGGTAACAATTCTTACTCATTCGTTTTTCGCCTTTTCCTATGGATGGCTTGGTGAGCACTGAATCTCTTATGTTTCAATGTTTTAGTTTTTACCGATTTTCTGTTATAAAATCAATAATATTTGAATATTCTTTTACTATTTTGTCTTAAATTATTGTATAAATTTTAAGAATTTTATATTTATATTTTTACAGATTGATAATGAACATTGCAATGTTCGAAACGTTTCCTAAATAAATTATGGCCTTTTTACTGATGTGTTTTGGACCCTTCTGCACACCATACAAATGATCTTCACCTGTAATTCTTTGCTACGTCCGTGATGTTGCATCGTCTTTTTTTCGTCTTTCTCCTCTCGTTTAGGCTGAGATGTTGCCGTTTTCAACACTTTTCGAAACTCCTTCAACATCGCTATCCACCAGTGACCCTGGCCACCTCGAGAAGGTTGGAGAAATCGACTTTGAGAGAGGAAAAAACCAAGTGTGATTTGGATTTCTTGCAGTATTGTCTTTTAAATGGAGTACACCCTAAGTTTGTTAGGTTCAGGCTCTACAAGACCCCGTTATATCACACTGAATTTTACAAAAATGCCTTGGACGAACTACTTAAGAAGGAGATTGAAACGAAGCAGAAACTTATTGAAAATGCGAGTACAAATGTTTGTCGCCTACGAGACAAATTTTTTCAGGATTTATCTATTATTAACCGTTTTATTTATCAGAAACTTTTTAATGATTTTGTAAATAATTATGTCTCGTCTGTACAACTACGTCATCAAAAAAAAAAAAAAAAACTTAAAGCACTAGGGGTTGTTACTCCTAATTTTAATAAGAGAAACTATTGTATTTTTAATCTGTCTAACTATGTTCTCTCCAAAAGAGATGAATTTTTGTTATCATTTGGCTTGGATTTCAATTTGCCCTCCTACAGACCTAAGTATGCAGACTTCTACTTTCCTTTCGAAATGCTTTTTCAACGACTCAAGGGCTTAAATCTGATCAATGACCTAAGTGGTTTGCAATATAAGTTGTCTTTTCTTCTACATAAAACTTACACTAAGTTAAGAGTGTCTTGGACACCGTTTTTCAGGAAGGAGGATATAAGTATCTTACAAAAATTGGGTAAACGAGACAGTTTGGTTATTTGTAAACCAGATAAGGGTAGAGGTGTTGTACTGCTCAATAAAATAGACTATATTGATAAGGTTAATAATATTCTTGCTGACCAAACTAAATTTAAGTTACATGGTGAACCAAATTTTTTGGTCA
>NC_090750.1:5839301-5841801 GCF_036898095.1 Palaemon carinicauda
TAGAATAAGTTTTCAGGAAATTAGGATGTTAAATGCAGGATTTAAAATGACATTTTTTTTTTTTTTTTTTTTTTTTTTTCCTCCAAATTAACCTACTTGTATTTAGTGAATCATGGGAGGAATTGCTAAAGTTGAGCGATTTGAATGAAAAAAAAAGATATTTGTGACGGAAAATGGATAAGAAGTAAACTAGGCTAATATTCAATGAAAATTCTGAAAGACAAAAAATAAGGGTTTTAGAAGAACCTCTAGAGATAGTAGATGGATATCTGTACTCATTTTTTCCAAGAACATGAGTGCAAAATTAATAAAAGGGTAAGCATTGGATGGAGTGCTTTTGCTTAAAAAGAATGAGGTTATTTTATCTTTTAAAAAGGTTAGTGTAACCACACTTATTTTATAATATATATATATATATATATATATATATATATATATATATATATATATATATTTATACTGTATATATATATATATATATATATATATATATATATATATATATATATATATATATATATATATATATATATATATATATATATATATATTTATACTGTATATATATATATATATATATATATATATATATATATATATATATATATATATATATATATATATATATATATATATATATATATATATATATATTTATACTGTATATATCTTCTTCCCAGCTGGTTCCCATTTTTATATGGGGTGGCCGTTGTGGATGAGCCGTTTCCATCTTTTCCTATTTAGCGCTTCTGCCTCATCAATCCCCTTCTCTTGTAAATCTCCTCTGACACAGTCCCTCCATCTCTTTCTTGGTCTCCCTCTTCTTCTTCTTCCTTGAACCTCCATCTCCATAGTATATCTCCCAACGTGGTCCTCATATCTCCTCATCAGGTGTCCATACCATCTCAGCCTCCCTTCCTGCACTTTCTTTGATATTTCCACCACCTTTGTCGACCCCCTTATGTAGTCATTTCTTATCCGATCTTCTCTTGTCACCCCAGACATCCACCTAAGCATTCTCATTTCTGCCACATCCATCTTCTTCTCCTCTGTCTTCCTCATGCTTGCTGTTTCCGTTCCATACAGCATTGCTGTTCTTACCACTGTCATGAAATTTTCCTTTCAATCTCAGTGGTATTCTTTTGTCGCAAAGAACTCCTGAGGCTGCTCTCCAGTTGTTCCAGCCTGCCTGTACCCGATGTTTAACTTCATCTTCCATACCTCCTCCAGCATTAACAAATGATCCCAAATACTTAAACTCATCAACTCTCTTTATCTGTTCTCCCCTAAGCTGAATACTTTCTCTATCATCCCCCTCACTGGTGGTACACATATATTCTTTCTTAGATCTACTTATTCTCATTCCTCTGTCCTCCAGTACTTGCCTCCATCTTTCCAATTTCATTTCCAGATCTTCCCTGCTCTCTGCGCACAGAACAATATCATCTGCATACAATATGTTCCATGGTACTGCCTCCCTTACCTCTTCTATTAAAACGTCCATCACTTCCTCATGCTTGCTGTTTCCGTTCCATACAGCATTGCTGTTCTTACCACTGTCTTATGAAATTTTCCTTTCAATCTCAGTGGTATTCTTTTGTCGCAAAGAACTCCTGAGGCTGCTCTCCAGTTGTTCCAGCCTGCCTGTACCCGATGTTTAACTTCATCTTCCATACCTCCTCCAGCATTAACAAATGATCCCAAATACTTAAACTCATCAACTCTCTTTATCTGTTCTCCCCTAAGCTGAATACTTTCTCTATCATCCCCCTCACTGGTGGTACACATATATTCTTTCTTAGATCTACTTATTCTCATTCCTCTGTCCTCCAGTACTTGCCTCCATCTTTCCAATTTTATTTCCAGATCTTCCCTGCTCTCTGCGCACAGAACAATATCATCTGCATACAATATGTTCCATGGTACTGCCTCCCTTACCTCTTTTATTAAAACGTCCATCACTATGTTAAAGATAAATGGGCTCAGAGCTGACCCTTGGTGTAATCCTACTCTCACCTTAAAGCCCTCTGTCTCCCCAGTACTGCTCCTCACTCTAGTAAATACATTACGGTACATCTCTTGTATCAGTCGAACGTACTTCTCTGGCACCCTCCTCTCCCTCAGACTCCTCCACACCTCTTGTCTTGGGACTCGGTCATAAGCCTTTTCAAGGTCAATGAATACCACATGCAGGTCTCTTTGCTTTTCCTGGAATTTCTCCATTAGTTGCCTCAGACAAAATACACCATCTGTTGTTCCCCTACCTTTCATGAATCCCATCTGCTCTTTACCTATTTCTACTTCTTCTCTTAGTCTGGCATCTATCATCCTTTCCAGTATCTTCAAAGTGTGGGACATCAATTTAATACCTCTGTAATTCCCACACTCTTGGACATCACCTTTCCCTTTGAAGATTGGGATCAATATACTCCCTCGCCACTCATTTGGTATCTTTTCCTGCTCAAAAATCTTTATCATGAGGTCATACAGTATATCTACT
>NC_090750.1:5854944-5862444 GCF_036898095.1 Palaemon carinicauda
GTTATGGCCCTTGAGTCCTTAAGCAAGGCCGGACTCGAACCAGTGGCCCGTAACATATTGGCGACCAAATGCCAGGATTCGTTAAGACAGTAATTTCAAATTAATTCAATCAAAGTCAAATTCCCCCCTTTTTTCTGTCTTTAGCGACTTGACGAACTTCAACTTCATTTCAAGTAAATTATATTATCACTGGAGTTCTAACCGTGGAAGCAAACAGCAAAAGCATTCTATTCCCATTATTAAAGTTTTGTGTTTATTAGTGTGTGTGTTAGCACCGCGAACCCTTTTGTTTTGAAAACCACGTGGTAGATTTTAGTCCTAATGTTTAGCGGGATAGCCAACCGCGTGAGAAGTTGTGTTCTGATCACAGTGTTAAAATTTCCCATTTATTAAATATATTTTGCATTAGGTGAATGTCTTATTGTGTTATTTTGTGGTTAAAAAAGAAAATGAGTGAAGTGAAACTTAGGAAATTTTAGTACAAAAACCGTGGCAGGCTGAGCAGTGTTCATTTCAAAACATGGCCAACCTGAAATAACTCAGCCCATTGCCGTGTTTCCGGACAAAGCCAAGGTTTAATAGTCTGTTATTATTATCTTTGTCAATTGTTTACCAATTCTATGCAGACCCGAGATTTTAGTCGAATTATTGTACATTGGTAAGTGATTCACGCACATCACTCATTTAATTTTGTGCATGGAATATTTTATCATTTATCTTTAGTGCTAGGATACCGGCTAGTCTCATAACGGAACTTTTGGCTTACGATTCACGTAAACGTTTTACGGCCGTGAGGCATAATTCTGTAGAGTAACGGTAAGACCACGTGGCGTTCCTTAATTTGATTTTTTTCTTTTGATAGTAAGGGTTTGTAATTTCAATTTATTACTTTCGTGGGATATTATTTTCATGTACATTATTGATAGGGATAAATTTCTCATTCATATATATTGTGCAGTGAGTGATTGTTTAATTTCGTGTTAAAACTAAGTGAATTGAAATTTACGAAATTTTAGGAAAAAACCGTGGTAGACTAAAACACGTGTTAATTTCCTGTGTTGGTAACCGTAAGCACACGTGGCTTTTTTTTATTTCAATTTTTCCTTTTCACAGTAAGGGTATGCAATTTCATTTTGTTACTTTCGTGGGGTTTTTTTATGTACATTTTTGAAAGGGATAATTTTCTTAAGATACATTGTTAACCTAAAGATAAAGGATTTATGATATCACATTCAATTTATTTTTTTCAGTCAGGTTATAGGATCATTTAGATAAAATATTTGGGGGTCTAATTTTTTAAACTCATTTTTTTTTTATTAAAGGGAAAGTATGTAAAGGGGTTGATGTTCTTAACGAAGCATTAAGCAATCTTCGTGACATTGTTTGTTTATTTAATTTGTTATACTTTAAGTACAAGTACAAACTTTGCTTTAAGTCACAGGGTTGCAAGTGGTGGTGTTGCAAGAATGCACCCACATATTTTTACAAATTCATTTTTTTTTTCCTTAAGAATACCATAGGAGGGTCACACATCGTGGAGATTCCATTGTTTTTCCTTAAGACTAGCATAGGAGGGTCACACATCGTGGAGATTCCATTTTTTTCCTTAGGACTAGCATAGGAGGGTCACACATCGAGGAGATTCCATTTTTTTTTTCCTTAAGACTAGCATAGGAGGGTCACACATCGTGGAGATTCCATTTTTTTCCTTATGACTGGCACAGGAGGGTCACACATCGTGGAGATTCAATTTTTTTCCTCAAGACTAGCATAGGAGGGTCACATATCGTGGAGATTCCATTTTTCTTTTTCCTTAAGACTAGCTCAGTGGGTCATTCATTGTTGTGATTCCGTTTATTTTGTCTAGCATAGAGGGTCACCTATAGTTGTGATTCCAATTTTTATTGTGTAGCACAGTAGTCAAATATATTGTTACTTGTTTGGACGCATTACAACCGGACAGCCTAAGCTCACACATTGTCGTGACCCTGGTTTTCGAGTTAGGCTCCTGTTCAATTACTTGCAAGGCTTGCTACTCGGTGATAGTTCTTTCTTGAGACACATTTTTACAGCCATTGTGCATTTTCCCCAGCTCCATCTTCATCCTTTCTTCCATGAAACTCTTGCGTAAGGCTAGAACGTTTTTCCCCTCCGTGTAATTTCTTGCACATTCAACATCGTACCTTGTGCTGTTGAGTTTGTTCTTGTCGCTGTCTCCACAAGAAGTTAGCAAAATGACTGCTGCTGAGATCAGTGCATTTGTGGATTTGGCAGAACGACAAGGCTATGAGGGGGAGTCCTTGCGAAGGTATGTACGGGAACTCACGGATGAAGCCAATGCCCGGAGAAGAGCAGAGCAAGAAAGGTTGCAGTATGCGAGAGAAAGAGCGAGAGCGTATGAATTAAAGAAGCGGGAAATAGACGCTCGATTAGCCCACCTCAATAACTCGCTACCTCAACCTGATGGTGCCCATGACCAGCAGGACAACTGCAGAGAGAACCAGTGCCTTGAAGGAGTCACCAAAGAGCTCCCTACAGTGGAGTTCCAGATAACCACGCCCCAGCTCCATAGGAAGTGCGGACTAGGGGAAATGAGCGACATCGGACATGAGGGCTACGATTTGCGCTTGGGTCAAGAGCCCATGACGGTGGTACAAGTGCCCCTCAGATGCAAGAAGGCTGCCAAGCTGGAGCCTAAAGCATTGAGGACGCGACCTGCAGGGAAAGACAACTGGGTAGGTACCCTTAACCTTGGGGAAATACCTTGGCTAAGTGAGGAGGCCCCAGAGTTTTCCTCCTCCAGCAGTGAGTCTGAGCCTCATACGCCAGAAGTTAATTCTGGTGAAGGTGTGTTGCATCCCACCATAGGGGATAGAGCTATTTCCAGCACCATGCCAGAGGTCTCAGAGGAGAGCCAGGCGTCTCCCCTTTCCAGAAATGAGTCTAAGCCTTGTACCCGAGAGAGCTCCCCAGCTAAAGCAATGATGCTTCCCAACAGGCCAGAGGTCTCAGAGGAGGACCGAGGGGCAGCACCCATCATTCCAGAGACCCCCAGGAGCCAAACAGAGCCCATCAGATTTCAGCTGTCGGACAAGACGCTGGAAAACTACTGGGAAGTTGCTGATTTAGACCAAGCAAAAATAATTACTCTCTCAAAGGAGAACTTCCTGCAGAAGGATGGGGTGCTCCTCAGAATCACCTGAGGTTCTCACGATCCTGCTGAGGCCCTGCGCCAGCATATAGTTGTCCCCCATAATTCCCGCTTGTCGGTGCTACGAATGGCCCATGAGGGACTGGGAAAGCACTCTGGGGTGAAGCGCACAACCCAACTGCTGCAACACCATTTGTTCCGGCCGGGCTTGCAGAAGGGTGTTAAGGCTTCAGCAACCTCTTGCCATCCGTGCCAAGTCATCGGTAACTCTAAGAAAATAGTGCCAAGGGCCTCGCTCCAACTAATCCCATCCATAAGTGTTACAGAGATGACACAATACTTTTATTGGTTAGGCTTTCTAGCCACATTTCAGAGGGATGAGGGTTTCCACTTCATGGCAGAGGAGTCACGACCTCTGACCATACTCGTGATTCATTTTTGGCTTCACCAGGTGCAGGCAGGAATTCCCAACTGTGGAGTTTACTTAAATGGCAGCGTAAATTTCTTCCAGACATGGGAAAACTCCAAACTCAAGAGAAAGAACTCTCAGGCATGGGCTCATCTCTTGAACACCTTGCTTCCTATCGCGCTGACCATGTGTTCCCACAGACATTCCTAACGGACCATAACCATCTAAGCTACTTGACTGAGCTACGTAATGGGAATATAGGGCTCATGAGGTGCGGCATAGACCTCCAAAACTACAACTGGAAAGTCAAGAGCCTAAAGAACTCATATGAGAGAGATGTGTTCTCCCGGCATTAGTGCCCAATACACAGTGCCATGTCCATAGCGTAGCCATAGTCAGTAGGTAAATTTAGTTTGTATGAAAAAATATTTTTTGGCCTTGGTGTATCCCCAGGTAGATAAACTTGAGGAGCCATCTTGGCATCATTATTTGCATTTAATTTATTTTCATGTAGTTATTTTATCTTTTTTTTTGCATATATGCCAATTTTCTTTAATTTTATGCCTACCACTGCACTAGGTCACTTAACTTTAACCATCTTTTACATTTTAATTTTCAATTTTGCATTTTTTAATTTTTTCAGTTGCTGCCTCACAGCCAGCATACTTATTTCTATGTGGCACTTAAAGTTAATTTACTGTCGAAATAACGTAAAATGATGATCCTAGTTGCAGCTTCGATATTTATCCATTATCGTGGTGAGACTCACTGAGGGAGGAATCATTAAGACTAGTGGCTTCAGACCTTGCTTGCAGAGTTCTTGTCCTGTTTTAGTACAAAATCTCTGCTAAAATGGGGGGCTGTTAGTAATGGCGGTCATTTCGCCACCTTTTCCAAATAACAAAAGACCACGCCAGCAAGCATGAGTCAAAATGTTATGAGTTTTGGGACCCTACCTAGAGTCTCACCCCATTCCAACTGTCGGGAATTTCAAACTGATCACTCGAAATTCCCGCCATTTAACTCCGCCTACGTTACGTCAAATTGGAGGGAGGGTTGAGAGAACTCGCTGGCGAATGAATGTGGTTCAAGAAGAGAATGTTTTAGAACCAAAAGAGCAACCGCCTGGTAGGGGAGGTGCTGAGGCTAAAGAAATCGACCATTTGTAATTTATGATTAAGATATTTAATGTCATTTTATTGTAACATGATGAAAAAATCCCATCTAGATATTTAGGTTCAGAAAAAAATGAGGGAACAAGGTGACGTAGGGGGGTGCAGAGACCAGCTCTGCCTCTTTGATCCGACATCCTCAGTCGAAGTAAGTCCTTATTTTAATTGTTCTCTCCTCTCTACCTCGTGTACCAGGTTGATTGTAGTATAAGTTTGTGTGCAAGACGTTTAGTTTTTTTTATATCGCAGTTTAACGTAGAGATCCTTGTGATTGGGGATCTGAATCCTTAGGTAAATAAGAATAGGGATATTTGGTGTGTGATTCATTGTGCATTGAATTTGGATTGGCACTATTTTCAGTTTGTTAATGAGTCTGGTGTGGACTTTGTGCTTGAAGAGCACGTGCTACATTACAAAGAGTCAGCCGTGGTTTTTCGTTAATTCTTGTGAACGCTTAAGGATGTTTGTCTTGTATTGGAATTTATTTTTGTAATAAAATTATAAATTTTATAGCTGTATTTTAGTTATCTCCTGATGGGTTTTGGGGAGTATTGCCTCTTCAAGGCCTTGCGATCCGCCCAGTACATCGGGCTGATTTGGTAAACCAGTGAAATTTCACCACACCAACCATCCTATACCAGTCTACTCCCCCTGAGATCTCAATTTCAGCTACCTTCTACGAGTCACGTGACAACATCGAGGTCCCAGTAGAAGCAGGGAAGCGAGCTGTGAAGGATGTTGGGACACGTGATCAAGCCTGACCAATAGGACAGCGGTCAGGCCAATCCCCCCTAACCCCCACAATTGGGGGTGAAGTGGGGTTGATCTACACAGGGAAAACTGGAGATCTTCTTCTTATCTCAACCTCCATGAGGATAACATCTCTTTTTTTTCGTGACTCAGCCTCCGTGAGGATAACATCTCCTTTTCTTCACTCAACCTCCCTGAGGGAAACACCAGCGCTCTTCACCCTCAAGACATCAGGGAGGCAGGACCTCTGTCTACATATCTTTCCATAAGGGAAGGAAACCAGAGTCCTTTTTACTAAAGGTAAGGTGTCTGATTTTGAAATTCTCAAGATCCTTACCCAACCTCCTATCCCTTCCTTATCACATCCCATTTTTCCTTATCCTTTAAAGAAAACCTTCCCACTGAACCTTGTATCCTATCCCCTATACCCAGACAATGTGTGCTGTTTAGTCCTAGTTTTAATTAATTCACCCTGTGACAGTGTTGATTCCCATGTGTAACGTTTAACCCTGGATAGGTACGCTCCTCGGACACCCCTTTAAGGGTATACTCGGACGCGCGCGATCCGGACGGCAAAAAAAATTCTCGAAAAATCAGTTTTTGCAGTAACCTCCTTTTTTCTTTTGCAAAAAAAAACTTCAATGAATGCCTGAAACAACTGTAAAGAGAAATACTACTCATCTGCAGAAAAACTATTTATTATAAATATTTTAAAAAATTAAGTAGAAAAAAAGACCTTACATAAAAATTCATAAAAAAAAAGTTTATACATATATACACAAATCCTTTTAGGAATTAATTCTTGAATGTTTAGGACATATCTTGATGTATTTTGGATGAAGTCAGACCCATGGAGGTGAACATCTGAAATGAGAAAAAAGGGTAACTTTTTTTGGCAAAACAAAATTTGTCCAAATTTCATGAATTTTTTTGGGTACCCAAATGAAATAGAAAATGGCTAATATTTTTAGGGAATAAACATGTTATTCTAAAATAGAAATATGTAAAAAAATCTTCATTATTTTGTAAATTACATTTATATCAAGGACCATATCTAAAGGTAACTTTTTGAGTACTTAGAAATTTCGTAAAAAAATACATATATTTGATATATAATATGATATTTATGCAGGTAAAAATATACCAAAATATCACAAATTCTATAGGGAATAAGAATATATATAGATAGGGCAACTTACGCTTCGGATATGTCCACAAAATGGCCGCTAGCCACACTGACTCAGACTCCCTAATCTGCCACTTGAAATGTAGGAAGGGTATGTCAATTTCAAGGTGTTATTTACTAATCTAATTATTCTTGGATATGCATAAAAATTGTATGGTGGGTTTCTGGATAATTGTCGATTATTTTACGACTATAAAATTAAAATTCTGACCCCAAAAAAATGTTTTGAAGGGAAATAAAATCGAAAAAAAAAAAGTAAAACAACATAATATTTTAGCGAAAAAAAAATTTGATGATATTCAATCAAAAAAGAAGTAAACAAAATTTTCCGACAAATAAACATCTATAGGAATCATTACTCTGTTATAGTTCCTTAGTACGTAGTAATTTTGAAAGAAATGGGAAAAAACGAAAAGTGGCAATCGCAGGAAAATCAAACACATACCTATATATACGCCATATCTGGCTAAAAATAAAGATAGGCATGGGTAGCCAGATCATCTAGAAACACTTTCCAACACTATAAAAATACAAGTTTTGCGACACTACTTGCCAATTCCTTACGGTAACATGACTAAGCAAAAAAATGCAAAACAAATAAAAAGGGGCACTCGCGGAAAAATTGCCAACATTCTATTATACGGCATTTCAGAAAAAAAAAATTCAGCCACGTACTAGGCAAACCATCAAGGCACATTTTCCGACAAATAAACATCTAAATGAATCATTATTTTGTGATAGTTCCTTAGTACGTAGTAATTTTGAAAGAAATGGGAAAAAACGAAAAAATGGCAATCACCGGAAAATCGAACACATACCTATATATACGCCA
>NC_090750.1:5872444-5881488 GCF_036898095.1 Palaemon carinicauda
AACCCTAGTGGGTCGTACCTCGAGTTTCATTCAGGCATAACTAGCCTAGGGTTTTCTGTCCCTTCCGTAAACCGCAGGTAGCAGGTTTTGGGTTTCGGTCAGAACCTCAGAGTATTTAGTCTTGTGCCGACAGTCAGCCGGCATGGTGAATAGTCATTCCCCTGCCGGCTAGGCTGCCGACATAGGAGGCTAGCCCTCCCTAGGCTACACTTGAAGTGGTTGTACGATGCCGCCACCTTCTCCCTGTGGTCTAGTAGACTAGTCCTGTGCTTGCAGACCATAGGCTGAAGAATAGTTATTCTTCTGAGGCCTAGGATGGTGCCAGCACTGGAACTCTGTTTCTCCCCTGTTGAGAGGAGCCGGCACTGCTGCCGTCCCCTTAACTGTATTGGCCGACCGTAGGTTGGGGAATAAGATTTTCCTGCAGCCTAGGATGACGCCGAAACTGAAACAGAGTTTCTTATGGGTGTGTAGGATCGGCAACCTTGCCGACTCCTTCCACACCTCATACAGGACCCTTTTCCCACCCCTCTGTTCTTTGTGATGGTGAGCCATCCTATATCTTTGAGCCGTCGTCCTGCAATCTCGCCGTCTGTTGGTGGATTGCTGGGGCCGGCAGACTCCTATTCAGCAGCTGTTGTCCGACCTGGCAACCATGACAACTGCCGGCTGCCATGTTGGCTGCTGGCTGCCAAGTTGGCTGCCGGCTGCCATGTTGGCTGCCGGCGGCCATGTTTTATACAAACTGTCGGGGGCTATGACGGTTGCTGGGAGCCATGTCATCTCTCAGCAGCCTTGACGGCTGTTGGTGGGAAGTCCCTTCTGTCACTAGGTTCTTCAGCCCTCTCTTGGACTGCCAGCCACAAGTTCTGTCGCCGGGATAATAGCCTGGCCGGTGGTACGCCGGACCAGACCGGCACAGATAGGGGCTGACTCAGCCAGCAGTATGCCGACTGTACCAGTGCTGCCAGGTGCTAGACTGCCAGCTATATGCCGGCCGGACCTGGTGGTTGGATGGAAGCCTGAATGTTATATTCTCCCCTTTCCTTTGAACCTTCTTTCTGGAGAAAGGCAGTTAATTAGATATTTACATCTTTAATTAGTGTATATATACATAGTAATAATGCAGCCTTCACTCCTTGCTGTCTCTCTCTCTTTAGCTAGCATGCTGGCTGTGCTAGCACGGACTAGCTATGCCAGCTATATGCCGGCTGAATTACAGTATATGTTAATACAGGTAGTCGGTATATTTACAGTATAGGATATACAGCAGATAGAAAAACTATTGTATATATTATACTAGTAGTTATTTTCCAATATATCTTGGGTATCCTTGCCCGGGTGTTTGCTAAGACCAATCCTATATTGAAAGAATAGAATTTCTTCAATATCCTGATTAGGAATCAGTTTTCATATTACCCTACAATATTAAATAATGTAAAGGGCTGGGGGTATTACACTTCTAACCCTAAAAGTTAGAACCCATATCCTGAGTTTCCCTAATTATTAAACTTTATGATTTTAATATTTTAAGTGAAGGTAACAGCAAATGGACTGGGTAGGATACTCAAATATATGTCTTTTATATTTCGTAGTCCAGCCGTGCTGGCTGGACAGTGCCGTCAGATGCTTGCCACATTGGTAGCAGACTGGCTCAACTACATTATATAAATATACAGTTGTCGGTATTTTGCAATATAGTATACACTGCAAACAGAAAAACTATTGTATGATTATGTAGTAGTTAGTTTCTAACATATCTTGGGTACCCTTGTGCGGGCTTCTGCTGAGACTGCTCCTATATTGAAAGAATAGAATTTATTCAATACTCTGATTAGAAATCAGTCATCTTTACCCCACAGTGTTAAAGAATAAAAAGGGGCAGTGACTTGTACACTTTTCTACCCCTAGGGGCTAGAACCCTTTCGTATGAGTTCCTTGATAGGAATCTCCTTATAGTTAATACTGAGGGGAGGTATCAGCATTTGCTTGCAAGGGATACACAAGTATATGTCTCCCACCATCCCTCACTAGCTTACTATCCTATGCTATTTTACATATTGCTTATCAGTGAGATAATCAATTGTATACTTATTATGCTTTCCTTTCTTTACAAGAGGAACCCCAAATGACATGTGTTGCAGTCTTTTGCAATATCAAGAGTAAGTGCTTTTATGGTCATAATACATGTAGGTTTCATGCCCCCTGCAATATTATCTCCAAATCCCTGCATTATTGGAACCCCCAAGTTTGCAATGAATGTCGGACCTTAATGTCTGAGGGTTTTGAGAATCCCAAGTCGATGGAGTCTAGGGATGCAGCTCGTAACAAACTAAGCAACTGGGTGAGAGGATTCCAGAAAATCTCCCCTGGACCATACCTATCTAATGATAGGATGCGTAGCTTACTATTCTCGACAGTAAGTAAGGAAATAGTGGTCCCCCAGGCACGATTCACACCTCCCTGCGGCCAGGTAGCACTTGGGACAGGGGGCCGGAAGCCCCCATGGTAAAGGGTGGACAATGTTGTGTCGGAATTGTTTCCGTCTGTGCCGGCTTTAGAGCCATTGACATCGACATATTTATCTTTTAATCCTCTATTAGACAAAATGAACCAATTACTGGCCCATATGAAAGGTCTAATAGAAAACTTTTGCAAACAAGACGAAAAGGAGGAAGCGAAATCCAAGATAGAGCTCTGTGAATCTCCACTTGTCGCTCCCCATGGGTCATACAAATAACCCAGAGACGAACACCTTACGACATGCTCCAAAACTAATCCCTGGAGGTTTGCGGGGCTTATGCAGATTTTTAAACGGCAAACTCTACATCTCGGAAAAGATATGTGCTGTTCCTTTGGACGAAATCTAGTTTTCACCAAGCTTTGACGATTTCCCTAATTGCTTCATTCGACTGAAGCATGAACCAACGTCAAGAAAAGAAACGGAACTGAAGGAGGTCATGATTCTCGACCATGATAGGGCATAGGCTATCTTATCAAGTAGCCTGAGAAAGGCGTGTTACTCGTTGTCGAAAGTGTTCACACTAAGTAACAGACACCTTTCCTTTCTTGCTCCTGCTTCAATATCATTCCCCTTTACGTGGAAGGCATTTAAATCTGTTGCCAAAGCAGTGGAGGCAGGTAGACCATGTCCTGCACTCGAGGAGTGCAAGCCTCTATCATCAGCCTCTCCCACCCAGGAGAAGAATTGGAAGGAAGTCCACCTAACTTTTTCAGTAGGAAAACCAGACGCGAATTTCGCTAGACGACAGTTCAGCGAGAACCTCCCTAAACTTTCTGAGTTTCTTTTGGAGAAGGAACAAGAGGCTAAGATGAGACTTGCAGCCTCCCTGTCCCTACAGAACTGCATAGAGTTGTGTTCAGCCCATCAGAGTACCTCAGACATGCTCTTGGTCTTAGCCAAAATGCATATGGCCACCTTAGTGAAAGACCTTTATGCCTTTATGACGGCTAGGAGAGCCTCTGGGGAGTTTGTGTTCGCTGCCGCAACAGTGAAACACTAAACCAGGAAGCTAATATATACAAACATCTAGGGTAGAGACCTCTTTCCAAGCGAGGTAGTTAGAGAGGTAATTAAGAAGGTCACCACGGAGAACATGGGACTTCTCCAAAAGTGGGGCACCTTTTCAAAGAGAAAGTCTTCCAGTGATGAGTGTCCCCAACCTAGAAGGAAGACGGAAAAGTCTAAAAGTTTTTCTGGGGCTGTTCATCAACATCCCACAGTTACGATGACCACGGTGCCACAGGCAAGATTAGACGAAGCAATGAGACGCTTCTAGTAAGAGAGAGGTTCCTTCAGGATCGCTGGACCTTCGATCCTTGGGTCCCAGGCCTAATCAAGATGGGACTGGGATGGAAGTTAGACAAGCCTCCACCGTCATTTCCTCAACTCTTCCTACACTCCAACCCCCTCCTGGAAGAGTATACCTTGAAGCTCTAGAGCATACAGGTGGTAAGGAAAGTATAGTCCATCGAATTCCAGGGAAGGCTGTTTGGTGTTCAGAAAAAGGAGTCAAGAATACTCAGAGTCATTCTGGACTTGTGGCCACTCAACAAGTTCAAATAAAACAGCAAGTTCAGAATGTTATTTCAAAAAGGGGTGTTCGCAGTCTTGTCAGTCACCCCCTCTCCTCCTATAGAGGTTAACGTATGTCCTAGGAAAGTTACTAATCGGACTAAAAACAGTCCTAATTATCTTCACGCAAAAAACTACCGTAGAAATGGTTCAGGAAGCAATGTACCTGGACGAAAGGCTGGGGTGGGCCGCACCCGAAGTGGCTGGTCTATGGGCATCCAAGGAAGTGTCCCGGCTCCCAAAACATCGGGGATGCAAGTTAAGCTTCAAGAATTCTCGATTCTCTCCAGCTCAAAGGCTTCAATGGCAAAAAAACCATTGAAACCTGTGGTCACACCAACTCTCCTTTCCCTTGGGGATGTAAAAGGAGATTGCAGGGTCGGTCAAGAGACTATGGTAATCAGTCAGGATACCAAGATGCTAACAGGGAGGATTTCTGAACTATCTCCAGTTTGCAATAGTAACAGACCCAGTGCTAAGTGCACAGCTGAAAGATGCGTTAAGAGTCTGGAGAATATACGCATGAAACGCTCGAAGAGGTCTAAAAGCTACGATATCGGTTTTTCCTTAATCGCTTCCTGAACAATAGTCAAAGGCCAAAAGCCTATCTAAGGCCATGTTGGTCTTGTCGTGGGTGGGAAAACTCTCTCCATGCAGATCAGACCTCCTGTGGCTGATCTGGGACATCGAAGTGATAATGAGACGTCGGAACCAACAAGGCTAGAGAGCGTCTCATATAGTTTAGGTTATGTTAGCTATCCCTTACGTAAAAGGATCGCACCTATCAGCAGTTCATGTACAATCGATCTGCAATGTGATAGCGGATACTCTACTCGGGCTCAAGCCGATAGAGTTAGAATAGTCCACAGACGCAGACCTATTCTCTCTCAGATGGGAACAAGTCCCCAAGCTGCAGATCGACCTCTTCGTCACGAGCGTCATCAAGAATCTACTTCGATGTGTAGCCCCATACGAGGATCTTCTAGTGGAGATAACAGACATCATGTCTCTAGTATAGAAGGGACGGACTCAAGAATTCCTGTTTCTCCCAATCAATCTTCTGCTGAAGGTCCTCAACATGCTGAGATCCTTCCAGGGTGAAGTGGCTCTGTTGGCTCACAAGTAGTCCAAGAGCAACCGGTTCCCTTTAGTGAAGGAAATGAGGCTGAGGCTGGTCCTAGTTCTGATCCCAATACTAACTCAGAAGGTTCAGAAGTTAATTGCCTTCGATTCATCCTTCAAGGGTGGAGTGGCTCTGTTGGCTCACAAGTAGCCCAAGAGCAACCGGTTCCCTTTAGTGAAGGAAATGAGACTGAGGCTGGTCCTAGTTCTGAACCCAAGACTATCTCAGAAGTTTCAGAAGTTAATATCCTTCGATTTATCACAGAGAGCCCAAACCCTTTATTTCATGATTTTCTTGCCCTAGCGCTTAGGAAAAGATTTGGGATCGCAGAAGGCAATATTGAATTCTTAGAAGAATACAAGTCTAAGTCAACTAGAAGACATTATGAGTCATCTTGGAAAAAGTGGGTTGCTTTTGTAAAAGCAAAAAGACTGAAAGAAATTTCAATGAACTTCTGTCTGTCCTTCTTTGTCCACCTTCATAATCAAGATCTGGCGGATAACACGATATCTTTTGGCAAGTCAGCCTTGACTAGACGTCTTCTATATGCCTTTCAAGTAGATCAGTTGAATGAAATCTTTAATAAGATTCCGAAGACATGTGCAAGGCTTAGCCCTGCAGCACCGCCAAAGCCCATCTCATGGTCTTTGGCTAAGGTCCTACATTATGCCTCATCTGTGAACAATGAAGATTGTTCCCTCAAGGATCTAACCCAAAAGGTTATTTTTCTATTCTCTATAGCCTCCGGGGCTAGAGTTAGTGAAATACTGGCCCTATCTAGAGATGAGGGCCACATTCAGTTCACAGAAGCAGGAGAACTGAATCTCTTTCCTGATCCAACCTTCCTCGCTAAGAAAGAGCTACCCACTAAGAGGTGGGGTCCCTGGAGAATCTGCCCTCTGAAAGAAGATGTCTCTCTATGTCTTGTAGAGTGTCTTAAGGTCTATTTTCGTAGAACTTCAGACTTCAGGGGAGGACAGCTCTTTAAAAGAGAAACCTCTGGATCGAATTTATCCCTAAAACAAATAAGGGCGAAGCTCACCTACTTTATTCGCAGAACTGATCCTGACAGTTCTCCCGCAGGTCATGATCCGAGAAAAATTTCTTCATCACTGAACTTTTTACAGTATATGGACTTTGAGCGTCTTCGCTCATATAATGGATGGAAATCATCCAGAGTGTTCTACAAAGACTATGCTAAGCATGTCCATGAACTGAAGCATTATGTGGTGGCGACAGGTAGTGTATTAAAACCTGTCGTCTAATTCTGTGATGAACAGCTAATTGATTGGGACTGTCAATTAAAGGGAGAGGGTGTCAACAATTACATTGTGATCCCCTTTTATATGAGTGTTACCATGGTAACACTAAATCTGCACAAAATCTCAGATGTGGAATTATACAGAGAACACTTGTGCCGTGTGTACGTGTGTACGTAGTACACAGAGTCAATAGGATATAACATGTACAGAAATTATGAAGAAAAATTTATTAAAAACTTTTCTTCAGACTGAGACTGGCACTTATCATTTCCTCCCCTTTAAACAATAGGGAAAATAATTTTTGTATATTTTGTATGTGTAATTCGTTTATCATGCTACATTCGTTTTACTTGTTAATTCATTTAGTTATTTATTAGGAATAAATGTCTATTTGAATGAAATTGTGTCCTACATCGCCCGACAATTTGCATAGATTTCTTTGACTTACTCATGTAAGGAAAACTTTATATCATTGTATGCTTGCAAACAATGGATACAATGGACACTGATATTGTTTCGGCAATATATACAAACCATGAGACTATTGTATACCCAGTGTATACTTATGCTTGTTCATACAATATATGATAACCTTGAGGCCCTTTTCTACCGTCTCGAGTGACTTCCCTGTAGGGGGCAGGAAGCACTAACATTGTTTATGGTTAGTGATGATGACGGATAACGATAACGTCATTTGTCTCAAATGGTCCAGATGACCATAGAAATATTGTCCCAAGGTTGAGGCACTGATGAAAATCCACATATACATTGATGCTCTGGTATGCTTCCATCAGGACTACATGGCTTGAGCCCCAAAAACAGATTTTGAGCGAAGGTAAAAATCTATTTTTGGGTGAGATAGCCATGTCTTCCTGATGGACACACCCTCCTTTTCTAAAGAAAAGATCTTCAAAGAGTCCCTCCCGAAACTACTGTATCTGTAGCACCATGCTCAATGCTACAACGAATGTCCGCCATCTTAGATATGGCGCTGATGTGATACTCAATAGTAGTATGGGAACTAGGGTAACCTTGATACGGCTCCCCTTCTAATCTTGCCACTTTCCCTCTAGAAGCGTAAACGCTATTCGGGGCGAAGATTGCTGTGTGGGGTGTCAAGAACATGCCCCCTGAATTTTTGCGATATCCTTGAGAGAAATCTTAAGGATATTCGTGTGAGGAGCTAGAATTCTGGAGACCTAAAGGGGAATTCTCTGGGAATATCACTGTACTATATATATCCCTTAGGTAGCTACAAATAGTAACTTCCTTCAGGACGACATGGCTATATTACCCAAAAATAGATTTTTTGCTTCGCTTAAAATCTGTTCATCTTCTAAGAATGGAGAAAATCCTAGAAGAAAAATGGTAATGCATCTGTTCCTATAACTAGTGTAACTTATAGGCCTGTTTGGTTTAAATTGTTGTAGTTGTCGCTCAAATGAGCGACAAGGTAAAACAATGACAAGATTTACAGAATTTAATTTGAAAACCAAAGACAAAGGATAGTTTTTGTTGTTGATATGCAGCATAGTGAGTATAGGAATGTAATATTTGCTGTCCTATATACGCATGGCGCGTGGTTTGGCATAGAAAACAAGTTTGTTGCATATGCAAATGATGCTACTCTCTTTGCATTAATTCCATCTTCGGAATGTAAATTTAGGGTTGTTGAATCCCTTCATAAAGATCTAGCTAAAATTAGTGCATGGGACAAATTATGGAGCTTGAAGTTGAACCCTAACAAAACTCGAAGTATAATTGTTTTTAAGTAGGTCGAGGACAGTGGCTCTTCAACACCCGATTCTCAGTATTGATATTGTTTCTTTAACTTTTTATAACTTTCAAGATATTAGGTGTGATTCTTGATAGCAACTTTACTCTTGAGAAACTAATTAGGTTTGTGTTTTTTTTTTCTTTTATTTACGCAGAAAAAAATTGGCTTAGTGAGAAAGTCTTTTAAAATTTTCAGTGATCAATCTATTTTGAAGAAGTGTTTTCATTTTTTCATTCTACCTTGTTTCGAGTATTGTTCTCTTGTCTGGTCTTCAGCTGCTGAGCCTTAAAATAAATTGTTAGACAGAAAGTTACGGTCTATTAAATTTCTTATTCCAGATCTATATATTAATCTCTGCCACCGTCGTTCAATTAGTTCGTTATGCATGTTGCATAAGATTGTTCATAATTCTGATCATCCTTCACATTCAGATCTTCTTTGACATTTTCATCCTGTTCGTAATACTAGGCATGCACTTAATTCTAATAGTCAGGCCTTCTACATCATGAGGTTCAATACTGCACAATATTTTAGAAGCTTTATTCCAGCTGTGACCAAGTTATGTTATAATATTTCTAATTAGGTATTTAAATTGGAGAAATTTCAAAAGTCTTTTCTTAGTTAATGTATGAAAGATCTATTTTAATGTCATTACTGTTCTTGATATATTTAATTTCAATTGTTTATTTTTGTTCTTTTAGTTTATTTATTTCCTTATTCCCTTTCCTCTCTTGGTTATTTTTCCCTGGTGGAACCTTTGGGCTCATGGTACCCTGATTGTCGAAC